>NW_019230466.1:187592-200168 GCF_002742605.1 Olea europaea var. sylvestris
CCGACCCCACATTAACTCGAGGAGGTAAATCGCAGGTTGTGCCCTCGTTGGATCACAGGTTCCCACCCGATTTTAACTCCTGGCGTCAAGAGAGTCTACCGCCACAGTGATTGCTCCATACCAATATAATTGGCCGCAAGTTCCCACTGGGAATCGAACTCTCCACACTGAGGTTGCGAGCCCGTCAAAGTGATTGATCCACCAACTCGGTTTCAATTTTCCTTTAATATATGCATTGCATAGCTTATCACATGTTCTTCAAAACGAGTTATCAAGAACCTATCCCTACGATCGAGAAATATAGCTCGAAAATAAGTTAAAAGTGAAGATGGCCAAAATTATATTTATTTAACTCATTCACACAATATTTTTTATCTTGCTATTGTATCGTTATCATTTAACTTTTTGGCAAATTGGAAGTAGGTTAAAAAGTGTTGAAAAAAAATGTGGGAAAATCTGAAAATTTAATGAACTCCTAGGCACGAAAAACGTTATCTTTTAAGAGATGTTTCTCCCCTATCCAACGAAATCACGACTGGGGTATGATAGAAAATCTCTATCAGGATACAATGTAGGCGTTTGATTCAAATTGTGACTGTTTGATCAAACCAAGAAGACACTCGAAAAAGAACTGATGATGCCAAGAGAAAGAGAGAATACTATTTTTTAATGTGTTTTGCAAACGAGAATTCGTTCAAAATTTATAGAAATTGAGGCAACCGTTTGAATAGGTGTGTCCCTTGAAATGAAGAACACATATGTTGGAAGTAACTGTCAAAAACGAACATATGCACCTATTCAAAGACTTTTGAAAATAAAATTCTCTTTCGAGGGCGTTGCCCTCGAACCCCCACGGGGGGCGCTGCTCCTAGTCGGGACGGCAAATCATTTGCAAAATAAAAAATAAATACATACAAAATGATGAAAAATATCTAACAAAAAGTACGCAGTAAGTACTTGAAAATGGTAACAAGAACATTTTTACTAGAATTGTATTCCAAAATTGACCGGTAAACTAGCTTTAATGTAATGGACCAATTTTGAAATTTTGAAAATTTTATTTTATTTTCTTCTTCCTTTGGGAGAATGGGTGGGCTGCCCTTGCTATCCCCCTTGACGTCAGCAAAATTCACGCATAACATAAGCTAGCTACAAATTTGACCTTAAATCTTTCGAATTTAAGAAACCTGTGGGATTTTTATAAAATTATGTGGGGACTAATAAAGTTTTTGTGATCCATTTATTAATTAAATAACTTAACATCACAATAATAAACAATTTATGATTGTAATTATGAACTAATTACAAATCAAAAAAACAACATAATCACAAAGATACAAAGTGTGAATCACATTTACAAATTTATCTCATGTTTGATGACCTTTAGATTAAAACTCTTTATTTTTCATACTCATTTTCAACTACTTATTCACACAATAAAACATGCTACCCAAAAGCCTAAAACTCTTTTCTACTTTTTAACTACACATTCTCCACAGAATTATTATTCAAAACATCATTTTTTTTCCAATTTTTCTTTATAATGGCCATCAAACAAGGGCTTAGACACAAATCACATATTTTTATAAGTCATAATTTATTTATCGGTCGAAAATTACCTATTTTATTGGTCATAATTATACAAATAATTGATTACAAACACTTTTCTTCAATCATCCTACATGTCACTCCACCACACTACCACTTAAACACCATTAGTGCCGTCCAAATGCCGCTGCCACCTAATCACCACCACCACCTCCAACCAACCACACTTGTACCACCAACACGCAATTGGAGATGCGGCACCACCACCACTACGCAAATCCACAACCTACCATCACACAAACAATGCACCACACATCCACCGCAATACAACCAGCACCACTACGCGCGGATCTATATATCGTACCGCATCATCACACTGACATCACACCACAACCCATTTCTCGCCTCCACCACCACAGCAACGAAAGAAGATTTCGCCTACATCCATTGTCCTTGCAGCGCCATCTCTACCACAACGCGACTCCCGAAACATTGTCACCAACCACCATTGCAAGTTCATTTTCAAGATTCATTGGTGTTTCGCGCGGGTTAGTCGCTAACAATTAAAAATGGATCAGACGATTGTGTAAGGGACAAACCTCTTGAGACAAAGTCCCAAAAAGGGGTGTTTTTATTGGCGATGACTTTACAATTGGAAAATAAAACAGAATGCATCCAAGGGGTGCAAGCACACGAGTTATTGAAAAGAAGTGTTTAAATCTAAACTAAGAAATTGAAAGTTACATATTCTCTGTTTGAGAGTGTTTGATTCGGTGTCCTTTGCTCTATGTCTTTTCTTTCTTTTATACTTTCTGGATGATCTCTTCGTGATCAACCGCTTAAAAACTGCTTGATCGCTCTATAACTGCTCACTTTCTTCATAGTGGCCAACTTGTCATGGAATTGTCTTCTCTAACTGCTGTCATTACTTTTTGTCGTTCAACCGTTTTCAATTGAATTTCTTGAATCGTGGAACGTGATAGAGTTACTCAATAACTGCTTCATTAACCGCACTTTTGGGTAACCATAATATCTTATATTTGCTAAGATCCTGGGCGACTCGAAGGTTTGGGCGAGAACAGGGTCACAGCTCTGGGCGACTGCATGGCAATCCATTCGCTCAAATCTTGGGCGACTTGCAAGCTTAGACGATGGTGTTACTGCGTTCATAGGCTTCCCTATTTGGGCCTTTATCCTGAATATCCTGATTGGGCCGTTCTTTAGGCTATCTGATTTGGGGATCCTCCAATTGGGTTTCATTCCTTGGGCTATTCGATTTGGGCTGAACTTTTTGTGTGTCAACAATTACCCCCCAATATAGCAGAATTAATACCAATTATTAATTTTTGCCATATTCACTTTGTGTTTCCCAACAACATTCGAAATTCCCAAAAATTTCAATCATTGTTTTCTTCCATAGCCTGAAAAGGTGCGACGTTTGCAAACCCTTATAACCCCCAAATACACGTCATTTCATTGCACCACTAAATCATGCCTCATTGTTTAGCGCTTCTCTCTCACAATATTACTGTTCATCTTCTTGCTTTTCTGCTACGTTTCTTAAGCAAACTTCGACAAACTCTATTTCGTTCCTAATGGCTGCTTCACAATCCCAGTCTGGTGACTCCTTCAGTTTCGAAGACTTCTAGAAACTCCTCACTCGGCCATATATAACTCCGAACTTCCTTGCACCAGCCAATGTCGAACTCAATGAGTTCTATCTAGGTCCTTCATTCAACAACGCCGAGGCCATCGAACAAGCGACAGTCGGTTAACTATTTCCTTGTACTCAAGGCCTTCCATTTCTAAACTCTTTGCCGCTGAGGCCGCTTCGCGAAAGAGGTATTCGCACTTGACCTAAATTTGATGTCGTTTTCCGTAGATGGCATGCTCGCCTTGTGGACCATGGTCCTACTAAGGCAATTTTTGATAGTGCTAGGATTTCTGATTTATTAGAAATCTCTCTTCAACCCCCTATTTTTGACCCAGCACTTTTTTCAATCGCTTTAAGTTTTTGGTCTTCTGAGTATAATACTTTTATTCTCCCTCTTTGTCCCATGTCCATTACCTTAAGGGATGTTGGGGCACTAGTAAATCTGCCACCTTTGGACGATACCATTTTTCCTGATATTTTGATTTCTGGTGTCGCCCCAAAATTTGATAGAAAACTCACCGAGTCTTATTCAAGCCTGCAAACCTGTCATAACCACTCGAGCGCTGAGCCTTCCCATGCTGAGCGTGTGGCCTTTCTTCAGATTTGGCTTTGTAAATTCATTTTGTGTGTGTTAAGCATGAAACCCTTCATGAGCTATTTACCCATAACGCACGAATTGGCGCGTGGTAGACCTCTGAATTTGTGTTCTTTCTTTTTAGATGCCCTCTATAGAGGCATGGCCTCTCTTCAATCCCAATTGAAGAATGGTGCATCTCCCACTGGCAGTGGGCCTCTTTGGTTCACTCAAATGTGGTTGAGAGCCTATTTTCCATCGCTTGGTGCTCTATCCTTTTCCAATCCTTCTGCTAGCTGCTATGGGATAGCCATTGATCCCCTGATTCCTGTAAATATGTCCAAAAGGGACTTTTTTCATTCTTTTATACTTTGGATTCAATCCATTCCTTCTTTCCTTTTCCTCCCCTTTTGACTCCAGATTATGTGCAACCTCCATCCACTCTGGATAGTGCGAACACCTCTCTGTTCATTTGGATTCAATTTTTGACCGGGAGGGAGTTGTTCCATGATATTTTGACTGGGACCAATGCCAAAGTTAGGGTTGAAATATATGCTCCCCAATTTTTTGCTCGCCAACTTGGTTTTGGCCAAACTTGGCCCTTCCCCTTGCTATTCAAGAAATTTGATAGACCGCTTCCACACCATTAATAAGGCAGAGGTAGAAGCTATAGATGCTCGCAATATTCTTTTGACGAGTAGCTTTTCATTAGCCCCCTTCAATCCTAGTCGTGCCATCCATCCCCTTTTTGAACAACTCTGGTCGTCAGTGAAGCGTAGATTGTTTGCGACTGACGCCAATCGTGCTTTCCATTCACTGGACCAGCCAAACATTTCTTCCACCTCTCCTGTTTTGGTCACTCCTGTGTCCATTAAGAGTCTCTCTTCCCCTGCTCGTACTAAACAGTCTGCTCTTCAATCGACTTCTCTTCCTGTCAAGTCCTCTGCAGCTAAAAGTGCCCCAAGCCGCAAACGGCCAGCCTCAGCATCTCCCAGTTTGGAGGATGATGCTGATGATGATGATGACACCCCTCTCATCGTCGGGAGGAAGGTAATTAAATTGATTTACTCACAAGCATACCTTTCCATACTTGAAACTTTTCTATGTACTGATGGTTTATTTGGATTTCTCAGAAAAGTTCAGCCTCTCCTTTGAAGGCTTTGGTGTTGGCAGCTCCTGCTCCATCATCCTCTGCTGAGACTGCTTCGTCCAAACCAGCTGATGAAGGGACTACGCTTAAAGAGAAATCTTCAGTCCCAGAATCTTCATCACAACCAATGGATGAGCCACCTTCTTCCTAGGGCGTTGACCCCCCAAACGTCGAAGCAGAAGGTAATTCATTTTTTGATGCTTTACCTTTGCTTGTGCTATTGATTTTTGATTTGTTGCTTTTTGAGTTCTGCAGATGCTCCCATGAGTCTGCCCGTTGCGGCAAGGTCTTCTTGCTTAGACAAGGGGAAGTCCTCACGAATGGTGGAGCCACGGGTGGTAGATTTGGCTGGTGATATGCCACCTTCCAAGATTGCTGATAAAGTAATCTTTGCTTCACCTTTACTTTCACTTTGTTTAGTGTAGTGAAAACCTTCAATGTTGGTAACTTTCTTTGCAGGATGCTGATAAAATTGTGCGTTCCATCCAAGACTTGTTCACTTCCTGGGAGCAAGTCAAGACATCTCGCCCTGCTTCAGCCAGTCGTCCTTCTACTTCTTCAGAGGAAGATATGAAGTTCCTCAAGCAGTCGATATTTGAGTATGTGTCCTTCATGGATATAGACATCGGTAAGGCTAGTGATGCCAAGCATAAGGATAAGCTTGAGCATTTGAATGCGAAATTGGAGCAAGCACTGACACTTCCATCACTCAATCTTTCTGCTGATTTTAAAGCGACGTTGAAAGTTGTCCATTCCGAGGTCCTCTCCTTGCTGGCCAAAAATGTTGAACTGAATGCCAAAAATACTCAATATCTTCGCGCTGTATCTTAAAGAGAATCTTTGCTTCTGGAGATCTACAAAGTTGATGACGAATTGAAATAAATATCTTCTGAAATCATGATTGAAGACTCTTTGATGACCAGTTTGGCTGCACAGATGAAGGAGCTTCAAGCAAAGATGGACGACTGCAAGGCGAAAATGGCTGCCAAAAAACACAATGCCTCCCAAGGAATTGAGCGAACCAAATCTTTGGTTGAGCAGTACAAGAAGCTGGAAGTTGATGATGATATTGTGGCTGAATTGAATATCACTTCTTCTCGGCAGAGCGAGAACTGGGGGAGACTTAGAGAAATAATTCGTTTAGTATGGGGCGAATTGTAATTAAGACATATAATGACTTAACTTTTTCTTTTTGTAATTTCGTATTGACTTTCCCTTTGTAACTTTGTATTGATATCCATTGCTAATTTTGATCATAACAGCAGCCATCATCGTTAATGAATAACTATTTTAGCTTCTTGTGTATTTATTGACGTTTGTCTTTTAATCGTCAATCGCTCAAGTATTTAACTGCTTTATGCTAAATTTTTTTGCACATTTTCTCTTAATATTTCTGCCTTTTTTCCAAGACTTTGGGCCACTTAATTCCATTTACTAGGCACGAATGTGGCTATTCATATTCTATCTTTTCACCTTCACCACTCTATAAATGCACGTATACTTCACACTTTCCATCTTCATTTCGATTTTCTTCTTCAAAAAATCAATTTGCTGCCATTGTTTGGCATTTTGACAATCAATCCAAAACTTTCGTTTTCCATGGAAATGGATCATCTGATCCGCCCATTTTGCCATCTTTTTTGATGTCACTTTTGGTATGGGAGATATAGGAAATATTCTTTGGCCAGCAAAGTTCTTCCTATCGTCTCTATGTTCCTTACAAGGAGTTCGATGATGGAAGACAATTTTTGAGGACGCCTGCAAGCCACCTTGCTTGCTAAGAGTGTTTCTCAGCCTTCTTGCCCGTCATTGCAGCTATGCATTTAGGAAGGCGACGCGAAGGCGAAGCATCTTCCTTTTTGCTTGCTGAGAGTGCTTCTTAGCCTCTTTGATTACCTTTGCAGCAGTGCGATCGGGATGGCAATCAAGGCTAGTACACCCTCTTACTCGGCAATCGATCGGGAGATTAGTTTGCTCTTAATTGTAGTTTATAGAGCATTTAGCATCTCGTATTTTGCAGTTTTGTAATGAACGTTTGATAATAAAGGAATTTATTTGAACTTATTTCGCTCTGACTCTTTTTACTCTACGATCGTTCAATGCGATTTGATTACGCTTTTATTTGTTCACTTTCCTATAAGGAAGGAACATATTTTTTTAAATATTTGCCATTAATGAACCTCATGTGCTTGGTGCCGTCTAAAGCTTCCAAATGATAGGCTCCATTAGGCAACACATTATTTACTTTATATGGTCCTTCCCAATTGGGCGACAATTTGCCATACTTTGAATCTTTGCTATCCAAAGTGAGTACTATTTTCCAAACCAATTCGTCCAGGCTGAACGACTTGACTATAACTTTTTTATTATAAAATTTAGCCATTCTTCGTTTTTGAACTTGTAATCTATCTAGGACGTCTAACTTTAATTCGTCCAACTCCTATAAGTTTTGAACTAGTGATTTAGTATACTCATCACCACTTAACTTATGTTGCAAACACACTCTGATCGATTGCACGTTGATTTTCATAGGCAAAATGGCCTCTTGTCCATAAGTAAGTTGGAAATGAGTAATTTTTGTACTTGACCGAGGTGACGTCCTATAAGCCCATAAGGCCTTGTTTGGACATTCTTGCCAATTTCTGGCATTTTCATCTATCATTTTCCTTATGATATTTTTTAAAATCTTATTAAAAGATTCTGCTTGCCCGTTGGATTGAGCGTAATATGGTGTGGAGTTCACTGATTTAACCCCAAACTCGCTCAAGAATTTATTCACTTGATTCCCATTCAAAGATGTTCCATGATCTACCATTAAAGTTTGTGAAATTCCAAATCTATAAATGATGTGATCACGGATAAATTCTATGACATTCTTTTGGGTGATCTCCTTTAAAGGTACCGCCTCTACCCACTTAGTGAAATAATCAGTTGCAACTATAACAAAAGTATGTTGTTTGGACAATGTGGGATAAATCTTTCCTATCAGGTCTATCGCCCAACCCTTGAACGGCCAATGTTTAATAATAAGTGACATCTCTCGTGCTGACGCCCTTTGTATTGGATCATGCTTTTGGCATGCTAAACAACTATTTGCATACTGAACGCATAATTCTCCCATCTTTGGCCAAAAATATCCACTCCTAATAATTAACCATCTCATCCTTTGGCCAGCTTGATGAACTCCACATATCCCTTCGTGCACTTCAGCCATGATCGTCCTGACTTCTTGCAAACTTACACATTTTAGCAATATACCATCAGAGCGTTTCTTAAACAACTCTTCATCTATTAGTGTATAGTTTAGCAAATGCAGCTTTATTTTTCTACTATTTCCTTTATTAGGTTTTTTAAGGAACCTTTTAATCTCTGTTCTCCAATCCATTGCATCTCCATCTTGTATGCAATGAAGTTCAATCTTTCTCGCCCTTCTTTGGATCACGGGTAATATGGTTCCATACTCACAAGTAGACTTCCAATTTAAAACCTTTGAATACCCTGAGGCCATCTGGGCCAACTCATTTGCCACGTCATTATATATCCTATTAACTCATTGAAGTTCTACTTGCTCGAATTCTTCTAACAACTCTTGGGCGATTTCATACTGACTCATGATGGAATCACTTTGGCATTTAAAATCACCAATCAATTGGTGAATTACCAATTGAGAATCGCCTCTGATGATTACATTCTTTACCCCCATATCTATCATTAGTTCTAGGCCCACGATTAAGGCTTCATATTCCGCCTGATTGTTGGTGCACATCCTATCCAAAGTGAATGCGAACTTTTAGCAAATCCCTAAATGATTTATCAATGCTACTCCTACTCCTGCACCTTTAGAGGTTTTTGACCCATCGAAATACAACACCCAAGGTTTTAGTTCGAACGAATTGATTTCTAATTCAATTTCTTCAAGCATGTCAAGGCATGGATGATCGGCTAGAAAATTAGCCAAATCCTGATTTTTGACTGCCTTTTAGGGTATGTATTGTATTTCGAATTCTGATAAAGCTAACGTTCAAACGCCTACCCTTTGGTGTAAAATAGGGCGAGAGAACATATACTTAATCAAATTTACTCTAAAAATCAAATAAACGGTTACGGGCCGTAAATAAGCCCTTAATTTTGTATATGTGAAATACAATGCAAGACATAATTTTTCGATAGCAGAGTAATTACATTCACATTTTGTTAACCGTCTACTCAAGTAGTAAATCGCCCTCTCTTTACCAAATTGGTCTTCTTGTGCGACCATTCCAGCTATTGATTCTTTTTCAGTCGATATATACACTTTCATTAGCCGTCCTTGGATTGGTGACACCAACACTGGTGGACTTGATAAATATGTCTTCAGGCTTTCAAAAGCCTTTTGATGTTCTTCTTTCCAGATGAATTCGTCCTGATTTTTCAACTTTAAAAGTGACGAAAAGACTTTAGTTCACCCTGCACAGTTAAAAATAAAGCATCTTAAAAGTTTACTTGGCCTAGAAACCTTTGCAATTCTTTTTTGTTGTTAGGTGGTTTGGCCTCTAAAATGACCTTCGCTTTATTTTTATCAAGTTCAATCCCTCTTTTGTGTACCAAGAAACCAAGAAAGTTCCCTGCATTAACACCAAATGCACATTTCAAGGGATTCAACTTTAGCTTATATTGCTTCATTCACTCAAATGAACATCTTAACTGTTCGAAATGGTCCTCTTCTTTAATAGATTTGACCACTATATCATCTACATACACTTCAACAAACTTGCCTATCATATCATGAAAAATTAAATTCATTGCCCTTTAATAAGTTGCTCCTGCATTTTTCAGGCCGAAAGGCATGACTACCCATTCAAAACATCCTAGAAACCCAGGGAATCTAAAGGCACTTTTGTATATGTCTTCCTAAGCTATATAAATTTGATTGTATCCTGAATACCCATCCATGAAGGAATACATGACGTGTCCGACAGTTAAATCTACTAAAGAATCTACCGGGGGCATTGGATATTCATCTTTGGGTGTGGCTATGTTTAAATTCCTAAAGTCTATGCCCTTAGTTTACCATTCTTTTTTAGTACTGGCACGATATTGGACAACCATTCGACATACCTGGTTGTTCTAATAAAGCCTGCTTTTAATAATTGCTCTATCTCTTTCTTAATCTCAGGGAGTACATTAGGAGCAAAACGTCTGGGAGGTTGCTTATGAGGTTTAAAATTAAGCTTAGTTGGTAATCTATGTTCCACCAAGTCTCTATCTAAACCAGGCATTTGTTCATATTCCCAAGCAAAACAATCTTTATACTCCTTTAACAAAGCGATTAATTTATCACTAACCTCTTGATCGAGCATCTGGCTGATGAATGTTGGACGATCTTCTCCTTCATTGTCAATATTCACTTTAATCAGAGGTCTTGTGCTTGAGCGTATCTATGCTTGATGATCCGCATTACTTCATCGTCCAGTTCCCTTGTAGGCACTTCTTCTTCTAAACAATCCACCTTGTTGACTTCTCGGCCCATACTTTGTTCTAATTCGAATACTGCTAATTTGTCTTTCAATGCTTTCAGGGCTGCCTCTTCTTTCGTCTTGTCCTTACATTCTTTATCCAAAGCCATTAATTTGGCTTTGAAGGCCTGAATATCGGCCATTTGCTTTTGTTGCTTAGAACTCATTCAAGACTCCTTGATTATTCTTTTGCCAATTACTGGCTCTTCTAGGACTACTATATTTGGCCTCATCTGACTGAACATTTCAGTGAGTGCGTCCACTGAAAATGGCTCTTCACTCTGCGCGACAATCTGAGTTTTTTTCCCATCTTGGACTACCCTGACAGGTCCATAGTTTCCTTCGTACATGAACATTTCCACTGAGTTTACTTCTGCGATAAAAGGCCTATGATCGGCATGCACCACCTCTGCCTCACCTTTGTTATTCCAAAAAACTAGGCATTGATGGAGCGATGATGATATACAGGGACTTTCGTGTATCCAATCTCTTCCTAATAATATATTGTAACTAGTAGGACCATCTATTACAAAGAAGACTGTGGTCCTAGTAGTTGTCACTATAGTTATGTCCAATGACATAACTCCCTTAGCTGCAGTTGCTCCTCCATTGAAACTTGTAAGGATGACTTCTATTGGAATCATATCCCCTTCTGTCTTTGCAAATTTCCTCATCATCCTAGATGGAATGGTGTTTATAGCTGCTCCATTATCGACAAGTACTTTTGCCATAGGTATGCCGTTAACTAGAGCTTTAACGTACAATGGCCTCAAGTGTTTAGTCAATTTCATGGCTGGCCGCTTAAAATAACCTTTTTGGCAGCCTCTATTTCTACTTCCTGCTTGTCCTCTATCGAGTTATCCTTTTGTGATAAGTCAATGTCCAGCATATCGCACTGAGCCTCTGTCTCCTGATTTCATTTTTACTATTTTCTAATGCTTCATCTTCAGTTACCCAACCTGTGGGAGGAGGCATTATTCTTGGAGGTGATCCATACTTTTCAGAGCGAGTCACTCTCTTCTTCCTTTTGGGCGTCCGTACAGCACGTAAAAATCGAAAGAACGCCCAGATGGTTCTCCCAATAAGTCTACTTCACGAACTCCCTCTCGATGTAGTTGTTTCAACAGAGTATTGTACGATACTCCTCTTCTTCTTCTTTTTGCTTCCAGATCGATTTTCTCTTCAATATCTGTCATACCATCATCTTCCTCACCATTGTAGGCTTCTCTAGAAGTCTGTCCTTCTTCATATTCTAGCACGCATACTTCTCCTTCGTTATCCTCTCTTTCTTCTTCTTCTTTCTCTTTATTCTTGAACTCATTGGCTAGTAAATAGTTATTAGCCACGACAGAAGGTAACGTACCGAACTGAATAGTAAGGGGATGATCTGATTCTTCTCCATCCCTTCTGTCTCGCTCAAACTTCGATCTCCCAGAAGAAGCTTCTGGCAACTCTTTCATTGATTCATCTGTACCAGTCTCTTCACTGTCTTTGAGAACATTTTGATTGGCTACCTTGAGTAGTTTAGGCGCCTTAGGATGTGGCACTCCCTGTTGTTACCTCATCATTCGTCCATAATTTCGTTGGAAACGCCTTTGTTGGGTTCTAGTCATCTTGTTGAAGGGTATCGCCTTTCCTGCATTATATTGGAACGAATGCCATACATTTGGTTGGCGAGGTTGCGGCCTGAATGTTCTCCCATTATTTACTGGCCTGAACTGCCTCTCAAAAGGCGGTCCTTTATAGAACGATGTACCTCGCCCTCTACCAGGCTGAGCGTTTGGGAAGAAAGTAGGGCGATGAGGATGCTGCCATATCCCTGGTTTCTCCGTATTCCCACTCACTTCTCTTTTAGATCTTGCACACAAGACGTCTTCATCCTTTTTTGGCTCCTTCCTTTTAATACGCTCAAAGACACTGGGATGTGGTCCAGGGTCTTCTTCTCCATCATCTATAACCAACTTGAATTTTGGCAACTTGTTTTTGAAGCCAGACGTCACCATATTCACTTCAAGTGGTTGTGGAAAATGATTTTTATCCACTATCATCTTCTTCTTATCATCGAATGTAATTCGTCCTAATTCAATTGCATCCTTAACACATGGCGAAAAACCAAGCAATTATTAGTCAAATGTGACCATGCATTATGCCACTT
>NW_019230466.1:200182-203780 GCF_002742605.1 Olea europaea var. sylvestris
TAATTTATCAAATATAAGGTCAGCTTTGGTTACATCGAACGAGAACGTTCTAACTTTTATGTTTTCATCTTTCATAGGCTCATCCTTGCCCGATGGTCTAGGCTTAGCCATTATAGGACAAGTATACGTGTCTCCTTTGACTAATTCGGCCAAACACATTTCGGTCTGATCGTATGACTCGTTATTGATGGTATGAACATCAAAATTTGGGTCTCTATAATAAGTTTCCTTGCTAGAATTTTTTATCTGCTCTTCTTCTCTTATCAATCGTTCATACCTAATCACGTTTGCGCTCAATTGGAAAAGGTCAGGAAATTCCTTGTCTTGGAATTTCTTTTTCAAATCAAAACTCAAACAACTTTGAGCAATTTTGACAAACTCTTCTCGGGTAAAGGTACAAAACATTTACTTCTTGCTGTCTTGAACCTTTGAAGGAAACCTTCTGCCCATTCGTTTGACATTTGACGTAGATTCGTCAAATCGGTCAAAGTAACTTTAGACTCAGTCTTATAAAACTGAGCGTGGAATAATTGTTCCAATTGTTGTCATATTTGAACAGAGTTCGCTGGCAAATTGATGAACCGGGAGAAAGCTACTCCTATTAATGAACTAGGAAAAAGTCTCATTTTATGATAATCAGTTACGTCATCACTTTGCAGTGTGAATCGCCCTATGTGTTCTAGAGTAGACACCTCCCCTAAACCGGTAAACAGTGAGAATTCTGGCACTTTATACCCTCTAGACCATGGATATACTTGGTCTACCCAATGAGGATATGGCTTTGTGTAAGTCGGCCTAATGACAGGACGTACCCCAAAAGTCATCTGATCCTGTACGATTTCTATAATTTGATTCCTCAACATGACGTTGGGGTCATATGGAATTTCTACAGGTTGGTTAATCGGTTGATTTGTTTGAGGCCTGATGTTTGGTCCTAGATTGGCAACAAAGTTGCCATGATTTGAGCCATTGTTACCATTAGCCTGAACATTTATTCCCTCATTAACACGTGAAGTATTCTGCCCATTATTTAGGATATTATCTCTTACATTTGGATTACCCCCAAGTTAGGCATACCACTACCATTATTCTGATTTGGCATTACACCATCCCCTGGTTTGAAGTAGAGGGACCGAAAGGTGGTTCTACCCCCTTGATTTGGATTTAGGATTGGGGGATTATGTCCCACAATTGTCCTAGTTTGAAAGTGGTTTGCAAGAGGTATAACTGGTTGACAAATTTGGCCTACTAACTTATTCATTATTTCGTTCAAAGTATTCAGTTGTTTGGTCATGTTGTCATAATGTGCATTCCCATTCTGGGTAAATCTTTCCATATTATGAATATTTCGAAGATTTACCTCTTCAACGACATCTTGTGTGAGTTCTCCAAGTAGTGCACGTATAGTTCAAGGACTCAACTCTGTCATTGATTTGGAACGACTGTTGCTGCTCTGATTATGTCCATCTGTTCGTGGAGAGCTATGTTGCTCCTCATATCGCTTGATCACAGACTGAACTCCTTCCTGACTTGCTGCTTCCTTATCGGATCTTTGAGGCATATTGTTTCACATTTTGTATCTTCAACAGCAAACACCACTGTCCCATCGGGCGTGCCAAATTGTTTCGCGCGGGTTGGTCGCTAACAATTAAAAAGGGATCAAACGATTGTGTAAGGGACAAACCTCTTGAGACAAAGTCCCAAAAAGGGGTGTTTTTATTGGCGATAACTTTACAATTGGAAAGTAAAACAGAATGCCTCCAAGGGGCGCAAGCACACGAGTTACTGAAAAGAAGTGTTTAAATCTAAACTAAGAAATTGAAAATTATATATTCTCTGTTTGAGAGTGTTTGATTCGGGGTCCTTTGCTCTATGTTTTTTCTTCCTTTTGTACTCCCTGGATGATCTCTTCGTGATCAACCGCTTAAAAACTGCTTGATCGCTCTATAACTGCTCACTTTCTTCATAGTGACCAACTTGTTATGGAACTGTCTTCTCTAACTGCTGTCATTACTTTTTGTCGTTCAACCGTCTTCAATTGAATTCCTTGAATACTGGAATATGATAGGGTTACTCAATAACTACTTCATTAACCGCACTTTTGGGTAACCATAACATCTTATGTTTGCTAAGATCCTAGGGGACTTGAAGGTTTGGGCGAGAACAGGGTCACAGCTCTGGGCGACTGCATGGCAATCCATTCGCTCAAATCTTGGGCGACTTGCAAGTTTGGACGATGGTGTTACCACGTTCACGGGCTTCCCTATTTGGGCCTTTATCCTGAATATCCTGATTGGGCCGTTCTTTGGACTATCTGATTTGAGGATCCTCCAATTGGGCTTCATTCCTTGAACTATTCGATTTGGGCTGAACTTTTTGTGTGTCAACAATTGGTATTTTGGTCATGACTTGAGTTAGGATTTTTCATCTGTTGCGATTGAAATTCGATTGTGCATCGATCCACCATCGATGTGAGAGGAAAAGGTATCAGTTGATCTTCCATGACGATGGCCTGAGTTGGTTGGTGATGGCCAGACAAATTGAGAGAGTGCAGACAAAAAGAGGTGATAGAAACAGGGTCACAGATTTTAGTTTTGTATGGGTTATTGAAGGTGAGGGCACGTTGATGAGGTGGGTACACCTGATTTTTGAAAGAAAAATTTTAATACCTAATTGTTGAAATGAGAAATTAAGAAATAAGTTTGTGCGCTCAAAATTTAATCTTAACACAGTACTGCGCTCAGACGGGCTATTAATGTATCTTCTGGGTCAAGTTGTATTTTTGGATTTTATATATGAGTAACAATATTTGGGTATATGAATATTTTCCCAATTAGATAATTTCCCAAGAAAACTCAAAATTATCACGTTGCTTTGGTCGCATGTAATGACATATAACCTTCTTTGCGTGATTAAGAACAGCCCAATTTTTAACTGTGTCGTCTCAAAAACTTCACAAAATGCTTGTCAAGAGAAAACTTCATTGAAATACATATGATGATTCTTATTCACATTAGAAGAAAATTTCTTCTTTACCATGGTAAGTACAAACTAAAAAGCGTAGATGTCATTATTCTTGCATTCCTTAGTTTATATTCATTCAGAAGACAGACATATAAATTTTTACATATATTACAATAACCACAATACAACAGAATATAAAGCTAACATGTCATTCAGAAGATGAATATGCATTAAGTAAATTACAATTATCACAAGCACAGAAGAATCATCATTCCAAACTCAACATTAACAATTGTCAGCTAACTTTTATAAATAAGAAATTTGCAGTTCTTTCCAGCCATAATGCAGTTCTACAATCAACCATAGTTTAACAGAGACGAGAATATAGTTACATACAAAAATAAATTGGAATAAAATTCCTAGCTTAAAAGAAATAAAGTTACCAAAGAACACTCTATGAGCAAAACCATGATAGCATTTTAGAATGGAACAACTGCGAATCTTAATATCTGCATGAAAGTTCCAGATGAGGCTGAACATTGCATTGTCCGTTGATGCCTGTGAATAATCATACTATAAAGCCCACAATCTATGTATCAAACATGTGCCTAAACGAGTCAAATATGAATATGGG
>NW_019230466.1:204143-205012 GCF_002742605.1 Olea europaea var. sylvestris
CCTATCAAATGACTACAAATGTATTATAGTCTTAAATTTACAGCTCATAAAACGGACCACAACAACTTTGAAAATAGCTATCTGGTCGTGTCCACAAAAAATTAAATAAGGCATTATTTAGTTTTAATTTCTCTTGGAAAGGAGAAAAGAACTCATATGGCATTAATCCGAACTATACGAGGTTGTAATACAACTGCTGTAAGTGTGTATTACTCACTTATCTTGTACACCTTGAAACCATGGTCTTACTCCTCATCACTATCATAAACAATTGCCATCCGACGATGGGTTGCAGCTTTCCTTGGAGGAGAGTCCTCATCCGATTCGATGTCCTTTCTTTTGAGGCTGCCTCCTGACTGCCTTGCCTTTTGCTTGGGCTCCTGGTGAATAATTGTTTTTAGCAAAGAATGAGGACTAACGCTACTCTGTAAAGAAAAAACTGTATTCTCCTTTAATAGTTAAGTATACTATAGTAAAATAATCTTGTCAATGGATATGCTGAGAAGAAAAGCAAAGATCTTCAACATTTTTTGGCTGGGAAGAGAAGTAAAGATCAAGCCACAGCAATCATCAGATGATTAGATACACAACAATTTCTTAACATTTTTGCTTTTTCTGCTATCAGTTGTGCTTTTCTCCAATCAGGAAACCATGCAGTGAAATTCATGTGAACAATGGAACATCAGCATTATGATGGATGTTTAAATCCTGACCCATCCACCCACCCACCTCTTCAGCTGCAACATTGTAAAAGGACTATGGGATGTTAGCCTATAGAGAATCTAGGTTGAACGCTATGCACTGTACACACCGAGAGTGAGTCCAGTAAACAGACTCAATTCCATTTTTAATGGCATACCAGGCTTTGG
>NW_019230466.1:211344-213283 GCF_002742605.1 Olea europaea var. sylvestris
GCTTTTTTTATGTTATAAGGGTATAATTGCAATCAAGAATCATAGAAAATAGCAGATATTAGAGAGGTAGGCTGTAAATGTCACAAAACTGGAGATAAACCTTATCGGGGTCAGCTGGGGGACGACGCAGAGGAATCTCCAGCTCCAGAGGAGGGCCAACGGGCTTTTCTTTGGGTCTAGCCTCAGCATGCTCTTCGTCGGACTCATACGGGGCATCTTCATCGAGAATCATATCCTCTGGCCTCAGTTCTTTCTCAAAAGTTTCCTCTTCATCTACAGGGGATCTCTGTATATGGTAAAATGTATTCATATATTTCATGTGTATCAAAAATGCAACAGAAGCACCAGCAAACATTAAAAACAATGATCGAGTTGCTCTTAGGACATCTTATACAAACATTTTCATCTTCGATCTGATTTTGAACTGCATACTCTTCTTGTTCTTCATCGTCCGAGTCCCCGAAAACATCACGGATTTCTGGAGCTGAGTGTAAAAGATGATCCTCATTTTTATCATCATCGGGTGATCTACTGTGAGAGTCAAAAGTCCAGACAACTCAATAGGATCAGATACAAAAATATTACAGATGTGAAAGATAAAAGTAAATTTCCATTGCATCTAAGTTCTCTTTTCTCATTTACATCCTTCTTGTCATTGATTTCCACTTTCCAGCTACACAAAATATAGGCAACGTGCAATAAATCTTTTATCAACTTCTCAAAACTTCTATGATGCCAAAACTTTCGAAGAACTCCTCCTGAAAGGGTTCGATATCAACATCTTACAGCATCCAATACCAACAGAAGAAAAAGGAATGCATAGCAATCAAGAAACTCAAATAGGAATTCTAGTTTTGATCTCTCAGACTACCCTTAAACCTCAAAATTCACAATCTATAAAAATTACTGCATTTGGCTTCAATTATGGTAGTAACTGTCCACCGGAAAGGAGTCAACATGAGAGTTTTTTGTTAACAATAAAAAATGTTTTGGAAGAAACCAAAATGCATATTCACATTCACAGATTGGATAAATTGAGGAGCACAAAGCAGGAAGAAACAGGAAGGGGGGTTTTGAAGCCGGAAAAGAATTTTTCCCTTAATGTACATTAACAATAAATGTTTATGAACCACCGTAAATGGCTAAATGCGCACGATTAGCTCTGGGAAACTAAATTGCTGAAGTTCGGAATAATAAAATTTGAAAATAAAAATAATAATACAGCTTTGCTTTATGAACTGTTTTCCTTCATAGTATTACTCTTTCTCCAGACCTTCACATATTTCTAACCGTAGATCATTGCAAAATGGAATAAACCCTTCTTTTTTTTTAACATATCTAAGTATCTAACCAACCTTCTCCTGTACGCTACCTATGCATTTAAGTGTGAACATAAAGCTTATGCGTCAGTAGTCAGGACAGCATCATAAGAACAAAAAGTAGAAGATAATGGGAAGAAGAAACACCAATCAATTTGCAGCAAATGTGCAGTGGTTGCGCATTAATAGGAATTTATTATGTTAGAAGGAGGGAAGAGAAGAAGCTATGATGTCAATTTTCTAAGCCATACTACCAAATTATACACGTGATCAGATCACGAGTATGAGGAGTCATAAAAAGGAAGAGAGATTGAGCAAAATACCTATAACTTCTGGCCTGATTCACTTCCTCGTCTTTGCTAGCAATGAAATAGTTCTCCCCTGATCTTTCAGATCCACTATCAATTGTATTGCGTCTTCTACTTGTTACAACTCTTTGGCCATATCCCTCATCATCACTCTCCAAATATCTCTCTTCACTTTCTTCCCTTTGATCACCAATTTCAACTTCTTGAGAACTCTGACTTTTCTCACCCTCACTCTCACCGTGTAGAACATCAACATCTAGTGGTTCACCCTCACTCTCAATTCCAGCCTCTCCTTGACCTTCGACTTCACCT
>NW_019230466.1:215505-216863 GCF_002742605.1 Olea europaea var. sylvestris
GAATAAAAGAGTAAATGAATGTGTTATCTATATTTACTTCACTTCTAGCACAGTCAATCTCGAGTTGCAATACTTGATCTAAGCAACTTTTGTGTTGAACTGCAGCAAATTAATTTTTTCTATGCTTTCACGAGGGAAAATAACTTCTATAAGGATAACCCAACTTATGAACCTATATAGACTACCATCCAAACCATTGTACTAATTCAAAATTCAAATCCTAGCTTGAAACTGTAACCCATCCATCATCACAATCTTCAATTAAATTAAATAACAAACAGTCACATATCATCCAAACAAAAACAGTAAAGTGGTAGGCATGAATCATGATGAACAGAAATGTGAAAATTGAGTAAAATTACATGATCATGCACGTGCATACATCTCAAATGGCCAGATGAAAAACCAAAAGATTGACTTACAGATGTTGTGCCATCCGGATTTTTAACCCTCCTCCAGCGAACAATATTGTTCTCTAACCGTATTCTCTTCTTTGATCCAGACTCATCTGTGACATAAACATCTTCTTCCACATATGTTTTGGGATCAAAAGGCTTGGGATCAATACCCATTATATTCGAAACTTTGATCATATGCATCTGCAACAGAACAACATTTATCACTATAATTTCTAGATTATGTATTATTCATGTTCTTAAGTAGCACCGGGTAGGGGGAAATTGAAAAACACAATCTCGGAGTAAGAAGCCTAGGAAATGGGGATAACATAACTAAAGCCTTACATTAAAGAAAAACCAAACTGTAATTAAAGTGAACCAGAGAAAACTCTATTGCCTATAAAAAGAGACTGATGTAATCCTCTAAGTTTTAATAGGATTTAATTCGACAGATCGTCACAAAAACTGTGTTGTATCAGTAGAGCAGATGCTACAAGTTCTTATTAATATGATAGAAAAGCTATCCCACGTGGGCAAGACATGGGGAAAAGCTTGGCACTTAGCCAAGTATATCTTGACAGAGTATACGAGAGGACTGACACCAAATCATTAGTAATGGATCTCAAAGAAATCCGAAGAAAAAGAAGAAACTATGCAAGTGCACAAAATTTATCTTTTACAAGTTAAACTTGTCTAAAATGTTCCCCAAAATTCTCTCTCCTTCATTTCCTCAAGATCTAGATACAAGCAAGGAAATGTTAATTTCTATAGTAATACCCTAACCAAGATTGGCCTGGTTTTCGCCACATTGTACAAATTGTGGAATCCACCACCCAGTCTAGCCTATAACTGAAATAAAAGTTCAATCTATATGACTTTGCTACAATATATATTTCTGCTATACCAAAAAGTATGCTTCGGTTGTTTTAAAAGAAAATGGGATGCTCCACCAGATTATTT
>NW_019230466.1:220531-256016 GCF_002742605.1 Olea europaea var. sylvestris
ACTTATTTGTATTTTTTTTTAAATTTAGAACTATACTTGCAATTAGTTCATTATTTTTTCTTCTTTTATTTATTTATTTATTTTTTTATTTAAAGAGGAGGGTATTAGTCATTTTAGAATGCTTTATTAAAAAATGAAAGAAAATATTGTATTATGTACTTAAAAGATTATTTACGGGAGTTTTCATCAATATGAAATGATATGGATTTATTTCGCAATAAAGGCAAAGGTAAATTAGATTTTGCATTAATTACCCTTGAATGTATGCTTGCATCTTTTGATTGTTATTGATAGGGATGGCATTTGTTGGATTGGGCCGATCGGGTTTGGGCTTAACTTGACCGTCAAATCAACTCTTTAGGTTGGACGAAATCTAGCCCAAAATGGACCTATGTTAGTCAAAATTTGAGTATGAATATGATTGTTTTCAGTCAATTTGAGCCCTATTGGATCAGTTTGACCATTTAAAAGGTAAAATACCCTTGAAAATATTTTTTTTTTTTTTTTTTTTTTGTAATAACAAACAAAAGTTACCCAAAAATAAACTCGCCAAGTCACGAAATCCACCAAAACCGACTTGAGTTGGTTATGATCATGTCGATTTTGTAGTTTGACGGGTAAAATAACTTGCCCTCGTTATTAAGATATGAAATTGGTTATGGCATCATAACATATTTTGTAACTAATGTGTTTAATGGTGGTTTTAAGTTGTTCCATGACTAACCTAATAACCTAATGTTCTTAATAGTACGAAAGTGTATTTTTTCGAGTGGTTAATTGCATATTGGTGGATCTTTGCTTTATAAGCGTGGTGTGCATGTTATAAATCATTTGAATGTTTTACTCTAGGGTATGATGTGAGATAAAATAGCGAACTCTGACACACCTCTTCTAAACTCTTAAGTTCTTATGTCGAGATCATCCATCATATATTCGTTATCTCTGTAAGAGTTCAATTACGCTCTTAAATTTAATTTGAAGTTGTATTATGAATCATTTCTTTTATCTATAACTAGTCGTCTGCCAATGCACTGTACTGTGTTACTTTTTAAGTAATGTTAGTTTGTTGAGTTTCACGGATTTACAAGAGATATTTTAGTTGAATGAGATCAATAAAATAAACTTAATTTGACAAGGTAAATTTCCATATGAGTTTACCAATAAAATACAGTTTTGAAACATATGAAGCAAACAAAGAAATTAAGAAATGTCTTTTTGAAACCATTAATAGAAAAACATAGAAGCGTATACTGTCCTGGAATTCCCGATGCTTATTAACTTGTTACATTAAAAAATGAAATTAGCTTAAAAGGGAAAAAAAAATTATGCAACAGAGTAATAATTTTGCAGTCAAGTAACAATTTTAAATTATCAATGTGGCTATCCAACATGTATGACAACATGTTTATTGACAATTTTTTTTTAGACTTATTATATGTGAAGTGAACAACGAAAGAGCATTGTATAGCACACATGTTGGACATAAAATTTCTTGAAAAAATTGATTAAGATATTGGTGCAAAAAAATATATAGGGCTCCATATTTGTTGAGTTAAACATATGAACCACCAAATAAAATTTATAAGCATGGAAAAAAAAAATCAAGGTGATATAATCGAAATGAAAAGTTAAAATGACGCCTTACCTTGACCCCCATTTATGTCTTGTCCATTTCGTGACTCTGTAAGTGGTAGATGATTGATTATCTCCGGATATAGGATTATCATGATTGTACCTTAAAAGAAACTTCGTTGTTAGTTTTTACATTCGTATTTATCAGTTTGTTCTAATTTGAAAATTAAAGCATGAAATGTTAGTAAACAAATTAATTCAAGATGTTTTGGTATAGTAATTTGTCATTTTATTTTACTTATCTTGTAACCTTTTGAAGAATAGTATGACGGAAGAAATTGAATGAAAAGTTTTCTGATGATTTTTTACTGTGCATTTAAACACTTATAGTGAAAAACGCAAAAATTAAATAGGAATACTCATTGAAAGGTTTAATAGAAGAGGTACCAAAAATAATTCTACCTTGACAACGTAGATGGCTAGCCAAAGATGTACCACTATTATTGCCCTCATCCTTATCGTTATCACTATTTTTGCAAGAGTGATCAATAGCATCAACTGTGGTTCGATAACTGACTAGCACCTCCATCCAATGTATGTTTGAAGTCTCTCTCCTCATACCTCTGGGGTTTTGACAATCTCTACAGAACCAAATGCTCGTAAAAAAGAGAGACAATCATTAAAATACTTCAGAAAGTGAAATTGCTAGCACCCTAGAATTTCAACTAAGAGATCTATAAACTTGCTGAATAAATTTTATTCTCACAAATTGTGGCATTTGCTTCAAGAAATATAATTGCTAAAAAGAAGATCTTATGAGGTTACCTTGAAAATCCAAACAACCATAAGTGATTGCATTCTATATTTAAAAATGCTCTGGTTAGGAGCATTAAAAAATTTAGCAACATAACTGTAGGAGTAGCTGTGGTTTCAACATATCAACTGTGTAAAAAGGCAATTGCTAGAGTTAGTTAACCTTGTGTTTTTCAACTTGAGAGTGCTTAGAACTATGAAGACTAAAAAGCACACAAATCACAGTGCAACTATAGCTAGGAACATATTTTACTGAAAACATGTACACCGGTAAAATTATATAAAAGTGTTGCAATAGTCAATTTTACCGAGCCTACTTCATCCAGTGACTTAGAGCCTATTTGGGAGTGATTTTGAGAATTGATTTTTTGACCGTTAGAAGAAAAGTGGAGTCCACCTAAGAAAGAAGAAATCAAATATGATGGCTGGAATAATAAAATAACAATCAAAAAATCAATTTTTTGAGGGAAAAAAAGCACTCCCAAACAAGCTCTTAGCCAATTGGAAAACTATCAAATCATAGAAAATCAATTTGAAGGTCAATAAAATGGAAGCAATCTCAACATTACATTATGAACAACTATTAGCTGATCATGGTACCTTATGAGAATTGTAGGCAAGCTAAACATTCATAGGAATGCAATTGTCCATATATACATTGGCAGGGTCCAAGATTAATAAGTTATAGTGCTACGTCTCGTTTATCTGATCTTAAACCCAGATGCCAATTATGGTTATTCAATGGCCGTCATGTTGAAAGTACAAGAAAAAGGTGGAAAAGGATTATGGTTACTTTAAGAGAACTGGATAATGACAGTAAAAAATGGTTTGCGCGTGAAAAAGGGGGTACTCATAAGTAAAATATAATTAATGGGTAGAGTCTTCTAAGGTAAAGAAGATTTAGAAGTGCAAATCATGCCTTTGGTAACTTGTCAAGTGGTCTTTGTTCCCCCAATGAAATAAATTATTCCATATACAATTGATATACAGTACTAACCTAAATAAATATGAACATAATCGAAACCATATAAGAAAAAAAATAAAGCAAAAGTAAAAAGTAATCCCGCACCTGAAAAACCATCAAATCAATTGAATGGTTGTGTGGAAAGACACATGAAATTACATATATGATAATTAATATTTCAATTCACATTAAGATCATACCCCGAGAAGATAGCCTTCCTATTTTTCCTCTTCATACAAGCACACATGCCTTTGAAAGATCGTGTAATTATTACTCTTCACGAGAACAGTTTGTGTATTTGAATGGAGGGAAAGGGACCATTTGACTTTGGTGTATACTGGAAATAATTTATGTGCATGTATTCATATAATCAAAGGAGAATACATCATATATTAATAGAAAGAACTTCAATAATACAAAAGAATGCAATCCAAAGAATGGGTGCTTAAATGTAGAAAATCAGTATACAAGAGATAAATATATAAATCTTATTAAATGTTATATCACTTGTTTGTCTGAATGTAAATAAAATTTTTCATATCATAAAATGGAGGGTTTACAAACAAGACATCATTATGATAACCAGAATACAACAAAATTGCACCTACCTAGGTAACATAAAACAATAGGTACACCATGGGTTTCCTTGTAATTAGAAAAAAAAAAATTTACATGCTAAACAGAACAAATCATAAAAATCACATATTGTATGTTTATGGAAATTCAAGACCTGTTGAGGACATAACATGAATTTTGTTGTTAATATAGAGGAAAAAGAGTTAGGCTTTGGAGCTCAACAAAGTGTAATAATCGAGAGCTGCTCTTCAATGGAAAGGAAAAGAGAAAGGAAAAGGAAAAGGGACATGAAAAGGAGCAAAAATTACAACGTTAAGGCTGCTCTAAGGAAACTAAATAATGAACAACATAAAACCAATTCAATGTGAAAGCACATTACCATATCAAAATTATTAGAAATAAACATCTTCAAGTTTATCCAAGTTTGCCTTTGAATGCACCTTCTTAGGCAGGCCCGATCCTGCCTAAAGGCAGATGAGGCCTGCGTTTCAGGCCCAAAATCTAAGGAGTCCTCATATTGCTGGCCCCTTTTTTTTTTTTTTTTTTTTTTTTTTAAAAATGGCCCAAAAAAAAAGGGGCTCTTTTTTTTTTTTTTTGCTTTGAACAATGGCCCAAAATCTAAGGGGCCTCTTTTTTTAATTTTGGGATAATTAGGTGCAATACCCTAAAAAAATTAAGTATTTGATTAATACCTTAAAACTGACTTAAACTACTATTATCGCATTAATTACGTTCAAAACATTGACACCCACAACAAAAACCTAAATTAGAAGGGGGAATCCTTGCATCAGTAAACTATCGAGAAACCTTCATTCCCGATTCCGACTTGGACTCCAGTATTCTTGTAGAGAGAAAACCTTACCCACCAATTTAATGTTGTTGCATCTTCGTAGTTCTAACGAGAGTTTCCCTAGGGACGATTGGGTGATTTTGGGGCAAATTTTGAGCGAAAAACTTTTCTTGCTCTGTAAAAGTTTGAATTTGGCAAATCTTTATCGATATTTGGTCGATTTTATCAATGGTCAAAGTAGGTAAATGAATATCATGAATTAAAGTCATCAAAGAGAAATTCTGGGAGTATAGAAGGAAATTCAAACTTGAAGAATTACACTCGTGAATTTGAAGGTAATTTTGAATACACTTTATTTTTGAGGTTGAACTTTGAATTTTAGTAGTTTTTTGGTTTACATTAAAAAAATTGTCATTAAATTTTGGATTAGCTCCAAAATTAAATGGTGCTCTTTCCCTTTGATTTTCTATGATACCATCAAGGTGTTTGACAAAATGTCTCAATTGAAATTTACATTTACATTTAAAGACGTGATGTAAACATCATATGGCTTTTGTATAAATTGTGAAAGCATTATGAAGTTTATTGTCTAATTCGACAAATTTGAACAACGTCCAGTTATGTAAATATGAAGAAAGAGTAAATAGTAAATCCTGTTGAAAAATGGACATCAAACAGGGGCTAAATTACTTTGAACAAAGTAAATAGTAAATACTCATGAAAAATGGGAGACGGTTCATTGAGAAAAAGAGTCAAGTCATAAATCCAGGGAAGACAAAATTTCTCAGTCACAAAAAAGACGTTTTGATTTTCCTATTAATCATGAAATGGACAAAACTTCCTTAACATTTATAATTTTCTATTTGTGAATATACTGTACTCATTTAAGAATATTTATATTGATGCATGATGTTCTGTTCTATTCTTCAATAAGGAAATGGTCCGAGGTTTTTTCTCTTCCCCTTAATTTCTCTAATCTCCGTCCAGTAATTTTTAATCTCTTCTCCGCCTCCAATGGTTGCTTTCGATTTTTTCCCTTATTTTTCTCATTATTTACAATTTCATTGAGCCAGAATGGCCTTCTTCTGGAGATTTTCTTCTGTTCCATTGCTTGGCCTCCTGTCTCTCTTCCTCACCACCACCCTTCCGCCACCCTTGGCCATAGCCCTCACAACGACAAGCCTCCGCTTTCGAAAGCCATCCACCACCGCAGTTGATGTCCCCGTTTTCAACGTAGACTTTTTCAAAATGGTGAGACATGTGGATCAAAGTAAATAATAAATACTTTTTAATGGGCATTCTCTAAGTTTTTGCAATCCATGCAATGAAATTGAAAGTGGAGGGTAAAGTTTGGGAGTACTATTTATTGCTTTTGTCTGAAAATTATTGGAATTCCTGCATTGATATTTGTTCCATTTGATAGGATTTTCCCGAGTGATTTAAGATGTATGTGGTGGAGAGTAGAGAAGGATGTTAAAGCACACAACTTGTGATTTTAATGATCCTGGATAGGCTTGGTTAGATTCACCATCAATCAAGTTCAACATTTTGCACAATTGGAATGAAATGGATCTTGAAATGGTGTTGTCCCGGGCTTACATATGGCACACGATGTTCAATAAGTCTCCGAGCCAACTAGCTGGTTGAAGAGCAAGTAACAATATCTGTAAGATGGGCCTTTTTGTGCTACCTTTATTTGAAGTTTTCACAGATTTGTTTTTGTGAAGAATTTCAATTTTCCGTTCTGTATTATGATTTGTAATATTTGTGTTCTTGGTTACTGAAGAAAAGGGAAAGGGAAAATAAACTCTGATGTCCATTTTTTGATGATATTCAATTGGCATGCGTAAGTTTAATTCATATTTACTTAGGTAGATCCATAATACATTTTGTTTAAACTTATGATTTCAATCTTGTAAAAACATTGTGAGGGAAGTTTTCGATTCTGGTTGGTAGTTTTGTGGCTACAGCAATGCTGTTAGATGTGTAATTGAAGGAAGGTTGATGGGTTTGGATCGATGTGGTTGTGGTGGTATGTTGTGGTAGGTGGCAAATCTTTTTAGTAGAAATCTGCTTTGTACTTATTTGCTTTGGAGCATGTTACATGTACATCAAGGCCTACATAATGATTTACATAATGCTACATGATTCTTTATCATTGGATAATTTTCTATAATATATTTGGTTGTTGTTTTAATGTTAGTTTTTCAAGTTAGTAATGGGTCGAATAATACATTGTTGAAATTTGCATTTACGTTGATTTCGCCGGGGGTCTAATTTCCAGGTTTCGCCTCGAGCCCCGAGAATCACAGGACCGGCTCTGTTCTTAGGCATACCTCATTTTCAACAATAGGAATTCACATAAAATTATTAAGAATCTGAAATGCCATTATAACAGTGACTGAGAATTAGAATGTCGGATGGAAGCAAAAGCAAAGAGATGGCATATTTTAATATCTTCATAAGAAGTGATTTTGTGAAGTTGATAAGTTACATCCACAATAGAAACATTAGGGTTAAGAGGATAGAAAGCCATTCTAATCATTTGCTGTTGACTTTTGTTATTACTTTTCTAACTGCCCATGAGTTCAATCCAAAAAATATTATTAGATATGATATAAATTTTCAAATCGAGATTGTCGTATACCTTTGCTGCACCAGCAGAACTTAGGATGATGTACAAACCAATGTCATAGACACCCCTCTGATTTTCAATCTATCAACTGTCTTTTCTGTGGCTATAGAACGTTTATTAATAAGTAAGATTTCGAGGACTAGATATAAACTAATTTGGAGTATACAGTGTATATAGTTTTGTGCACACATCACATACCTATTGTTGTAGGATACCAAATTCATGGTGAATCACCTGCAAGAAAAAGTATGGAAAACAGCCTTAACAAACATGATAATTTGCCTAACTAGCTCTAAAAAGAAAAAAAAGAAGATAAAATCATCTAATAGAATCACTTGAAGAACAGCAAGCACTTATAAGGGAAATTTAATATTGAAATATTTATGTCTACTAGTGGGGTGAACGTGCGTTACACGTTAGTTGATTAACTAATGTTAGAAATAAGTGTTTGTAAATTTTCCAAAAATTCATTTGTAAATGTGAAAGACATTTTGAAACTAGTTTTAAAAAGAATAATAAAAATGAAAATCTTGTTTATAAAGAATAAAGTTCAACTTTTGTTAGTGAGTCATTCATCTACATTAATGAAATATTGTTATTAGACAATATTTTGTATGAAGATGAAACTTGATTTTTGTGTATTCAAATTATGACTTTGTTTTGTTTGTTAGTTTGGACTTTTATGAATATTTTTTGACAAAATATTTCATTTGATGATTGATAATTTGAGGTTGAATTTGTTTGATGTTTATTTTTTAGATTTGGACATATGTTACTAATTTATGAATATAGTGATAGATTTTAATGTGCACTTATCATATGAAAATTTAAGTAATAGAATCAGAATAAAATAAAATAAAATCAGAATCGAATGGTTTGCTTTCATATCTTTTAAAAAAAATCATTGGTTCCATTACCAAAAAATTATTGGGTTATGGTTTGCTTTGGTTCGCTTGGATCCAGAATTAAATGGAATCCCGTCAATCCCTAATGACGAAATTAAAACACAAAAAATTTAAGTATGCATTTCATTTGTTCAAACTCTAAAATTAAGTATGCATTCTATATCTAGTTACAATTTATGTATATAACTTATTTTACACTTAAAATTAGTATTCTAAAAAATATAAAAGTGCTGCAAGGTAATGAGATCAAGTTTCAAGTTTAAGTTGATGCAAGTGAAATTTATGTATTAAAAAAATACAAAGCATGATAAGACAACAATATCAAACTTAATTGAAATTTAGATGAGGTTTTCAGAATAATGATTGATATAATAATAAAAATTTACATTCACACCATTTTTATATATTTCTTAAGAAAATCCCTTTTCTACCAAAATTTCTTTATTAAGTCAATAAATCAAAATTAACCTAAAATAAGGGCCAAATCAGTTTAGCTAAAAATTAAATTTTCAGTAGATTTTGATAAATAAAAAAAATTGATAAAATGTGTGCTTAAGAATTGATAAATTAAAAAATAAGGTCAAACATATATTTATGAGGTTAAATCCATCAATGATCACTCAATTTTATATTTAATGTCACTATGATCACTCTATTTGATTTTATTTCACCATAACCATAGAATTCATATAATGTTTCACCATGACCATCCAACTTCTTTTCATCTTTTTACTAATTTTAAAAATAATAAAATGGTAATTTTTGGATTATATATATATAAACATTTTTGTTAAAATAAATTTTTATTTTATTTTGAAAACCCTTCTTTCTAAACTAACTTTTTATTTTATTTTTCTAAGTAACATATTTTTAAAATATTTTTTTAAATAAGATTTTATTTTGTTTTTAAAATGTTGTTTTTTTTAAAATAAGTTTTTATTTTATTTTTTTAAGTAACATTTTTTAAATAAGTTTTTATTTTAATTTTTTAAATTTAATTTATATATAATGTGAAGTTATCGTTTTACCCATTTTAAAATTAGTAAAAATGATGAAAAGAAGTTAAGTAATCATGATAAAACGTAATATGAATTTGGGCGATCATACCGACATTAAGTATAAATTTTGATGATCATGATAAAACAAAAACAAATTAAAAGATACACAAATATAAAATTGTATACTCAAATACGTTGATTCATAGTCAAAACAAAAATAAATAGAAAACAAAATAAACATACTATCTTAAAACTAGATAATTACTTAAGAAAGATTAAATTTTTAGCACTAAAATATACAAAATATAAAACATAGTGTACAAATTGTAAATACAACATTTCCCCTAAAACCAATCTTTGGCACATGGTGAGTCAGCCCTTGTTTAACTTTGAATTTGTGTGCCTTGAAAGCTTAGCTCAAGGTGCCACAAGTAGCAAGATTAGTTTGAGTTACAAGGAGAAACGTGCATTTGGTTTGTTGTTTTTAGTTTTGCAAAATATTGAAAACATGTTTGTTTGATATTTCTAAAAATGCATTTTCGAAAATAAAGATAAAATTATAACATAAAACTCAAAGGGTTAATTTTACAAACGGTCACTGAAGTTACAGAAAAATTACAAAACGGTCACTGAAGTTTAAAACTTTCAGTAACGGTCACTTAAGTATTGGGACGCTTTCAAAAATGGTCACTGAAGTTTAAAAATTTTTGAGCTACTTTTGCGACAATTTTTCGACTACTTCCGACCACCGATACCACCGGATTTTGATACCATTGGAAATCCTACAATGTCCTCTTCAATTGCAACAAAAAATCTCCCCCAAACTCCAAAAGATTCCGCCGAAATAAACCCACAAAGTTGCCTACCCGAAAAGGCAAAAATCTGCCCAAATTTTCAGATTTTTGGTGGATTTTTGCAACGATTTTTTGACAACTTCCAACCACTAAAATAGCCAAATTTTGATACCGTTGGAAAGCCCACAATGTCCTCTTTAATTAGCATCCAAAATCTCCCCAAAATTCCAAAGGATTCGATCAGAATAAACTCACAAAGTTGGCATCCCAGATTTTCGCCTTTTTGGGATGTCGAATTTGCGGGTTTATTCCGGCCGAATCCTTTGGAGTTTGGGGGAGATTTTGGATGGTAATTGAAGGGGACATTGTGGGCTTTCCAACGGTATCAAAATCTGACAGTCTTGATGGTCGAAAGTCACTAGAAAATTGCTGTAAAAATCGCTCAAAAATCATAAAAATCTGGGCAGATTTTCAAATTTTTTGGGGCTACATTTGCAGTAATTTTTCCGTCGAATTCCTTGGTGTTACGGAGAGATTTTGAGTGGTAATTGAAGAGGACGTTGTGGGCTTTTCAACGGTATCAAAATTCGATAGTATCGATGGTTGAAAATAGTCGAAAAATTGCCGCAAATGTAACCAAAAAAATTAAAAAAGTGTTTTTCGACTTCAGTGATCGTTTCAGAAACTTTTTAAATTTCAGTGATCATTTTTGAAAGCGTCTCAATACTTAAGTGATCATTACTGAAAGTTTTAAACTTCAGTGACCGTTTTGTAATTTTTCTGTAAGTTCAGTGACCGTTTGTGAAATTAACCCAAAACTCAAAACATATTTTACGATTTTTGAGTATTTTTAGTGAAAATTTTGAAAAATGAAAAATAGGCGTTTAAACGAAAAATTTATTTATAATTGATAAATTCATGAAAAAATAAAATTATATAATTTCTAGAAAAATAAAAATAGTTAAAGCTCTTATAATTATTTACATAAAAGATTTTAAAAATATATTTAAAGAAACACATAAAAATCTTCTTAGTGCATGTCATTAATTTATTTTTTCTATTTCCTATATTTTGAACTCAATTTATTATTTATTTTTATTTTACTTTTATAATAAGAAAAAAAATTGTAAGATTCAACAACTTTAAAATATATATATTACTTGATAATGTTAACATACAATTATTCTATTTTACAAAATAATTAAATTTTATGAAATGAAATGTTATTTAAAAAAAATTAGAATTTCAAACCAAATGTATTTTCTAATTTTTTTTTTGAGAAATAATTTTTTAAAACGACAAATCAAACGCGTTTTTAACAATCTAAAAATCAAATCTCAAAACCAAAAAACTAAAAATGAACTCAAACCTCAAAACTAAAAAAGAAGCCTAGCGGGCCTTTAAAATTCGTACTTTGGAGTAACAATCTTTAAAAATTATATTCTTGATTTGGATACAATTTATAAATATGTTTATAAATTTAGTTAAAATCAAGTGATTTGGATCAGATTTATAAATATATAAATTTAGTTAAAATCAAGTATAAATTTCAATAGCACATTCATAACTAATACTTCATACATTTTGTAGGACCCAACTATTAATCCTGTTTATATATTTGGCAAAGGAAACTTACACATGATGCATTTTTCACTCCATCCATGTCAATTAAATTTTGATAGCAAAGCTTAAAAAACATAAAAGTACAAGATTCACTTAGCAAAAGCCACTACTAAAAAATAAAAAAAGTGAGGGGGGCATCAGCTCCTTGTGCGAAGCAGCAACTCCGTGCGCGGCACGGAGCATTAGCTCCTTTTTCTTTTTCTTTTTTTAACTAAAAAAGTGTTTTTTTATTATTTTTTTTATTCTTTTTATTTTTTGCTTTTTGTTAAAAAAATATTTTTATTCTCCACCAGGTTTTCATTTGTTAAAAAACATTTCCACCATCCTAAAACACAAATGAAAAATGAAATATACAAAAAAAAAAAAAGAAGAAGAGATTTTAAAATTTAAAATGAAGTGGGAGAAGAGCATAGACCTGTGTCTGACTAAGTACTCCAGCATCACTATTTCCATTAGTTGATTCACCATTATCTAGAAGTTATCTTCGAACAAAATTAATACCATGCCCGTATAAACACGGTAATCAAATGAAAACTTAAAAAAAATGAAGATTATTTCAAAAGAACAAAAAATCGAAAAAGCATACTTACATACAAATTAGAGTGCTCGTCTTAGATTGTATAACTGTGACGGAGTTTGGTCACGGGTGTTGCAACAAATGAAAACTTTAGAAAAATGAAGATCAATTCAAAAGAACAAAAAATCGAAAAAGCATACTTACATACAAATTAGAGTGCTCGTCTTAGATTGTATAACTGTGACGGAGTTTGGTCACGGGTGTTGCAACAAATGAAAACTTTAGAAAAATGAAGATCAATTCAAAAGAACAAAAAATCGAAAAAGCATACTTACATACAAATTAGAGTGCTCGTCTTAGATTGTATAACTGTGACGGAGTTTGGTCACGGGTGTTGCAACAAATGAAAACTTTAGAAAAATGAAGATCAATTCAAAAGAACAAAAAATCAAAAAAAATATACTTACAAATTAGAGAGATTCAACTACTCATCTTGGTTGTATAAAATAGTCTGTGAAGAAGTTTGATCACAGATGTTGCAATTTTGGCCAAAATTGGAGCAATAATGACTTCTACAACTCTTTAGAAGAAAGAGAGAAAGAAGATTGAGAAGTCAATTTACAATAAAAAAGAAATTTAAATTCATCATAAAAGACAAATGAGTAACTAAATGGTACAAATGAACTCATGAAAAAGAAATGGCCACACTTAAGAATTGAAGAGAGGAATGGATTGTGAGATTACACCCATTTTGTAAAATCATTACCTTGAAGTAGGGAAATGAGGCGGCTAAAATTTTGATGAACGTCCAAATAAAGTTTACAATTAGGGTAGAGAATGAGAGAAGAACTCAATGAATTAGGGGATGAATCAAGGTAGCTCCATGTAGAAATCATGTATGCTTACACAATCAATCAGAAAAAGAGTAGAGGAATGGTTTAGCCGAAAATAATGGACAAACGGTATGGTATTCACCCGGAAACAATAAAAAATGAAGAAGAAGTACATAATGAAAGATATAGCGACACATGTCCTAGCATTCTTTCACTCTTTTATATATGTAGGATTTAATAAGTAAATAAACTGTGATCCTTCATATTAGAGAATGTACTGTAACGTTGGCCAAAGGAGTAAGGAAATTAGTGGTACATCTAGTATTCGAAACAATGTCCATGCTTCGATTGTAGGTTTTTTCATTGGTTCCAACAACAAAGAAGTGTGCATCAGCTGATGGGGCTATTTGAAATAGAATTAAACAATTCACAAAATATTTGGAGCTATATAAAATTAAAATGTCATTTTTAAAAAGATGCCTAAAGTATAAATCAATAGCTCAAGAACGAAAATTTAAGCAACACAATTTGTTAATTATTGAACTAAAAATAAATATTTGTTCAGAAAGGTATGCAAGGTATTTAACATGGAGCATATTATATAAGTCGAATAAATTTGAAATTGTGATTTATTCAGTGATAATATTTTTTTAATTGTAACTACTTGTAATTATTTATCGAACATAAGAAGATATCTATCGAAAATTTGTGATTCTACTAACGTATGGATGAAAGGATTTCTTGAAAAAAAAAAAATTTAGTACATCTGCTGTGTGATTTCTCTGTATTTGTCTATTTAAGCAGAACTTTTATAGATGTGCTTCTTTTTGCTCTTGGTAAAGCTAGTAAAGCTGACCATAACAAAAAACGGGTTTTGAAAGATACAAACCAATGAAATCATTTGAAAGATACAAACCAATGAAATCATCGTTTCACTCTTTACTTTACTTATCATTGCAAAGTATGACCTAATTTGAAATTGAGTTTTTTTAAATGGAATTGAACTGTGATCACTTTGGAGGGATAAAAAAGGAATCCTCGACAAAAATACATATTTTCCAAAATATGAGCTAGCTGTGGCTTCTGCATTTTCTCAAAATTTCGACGAGTAAAACTTGTTCTGTTACATAATCCTTCTGAAGGACTGATATTCTGTAATAACATTACATGACAATTTATCTTAAGTTTCTACTCGTGCTGTGGAATACTATTTGACATCAAAGTATTCAAAAAATCTTCCTATAAGCCTTGTTCTGATTTGTCCATCGATTCATCAAAACTATAATACGTGAAAATTTCACCATGAATCTGATCAAGCGAAATTCCATTACTATAATCAAAACATTCAATTGTAGGTGTAAGTGTAATACCTCGAAATATTTTTCATCTTCATTATTTTATTTTATTTTTATAAAAATAAGCTCGAGATGTTACCAAAATGTTCTTCATTTAATTTAAATGGAAATATCGCTTTTATTAAGTGTTGAAATTTGAAAATGTGATCGATAATTCGATAACGATAAAATAATAACTTAAGTAAAATTTTCATATTAAATAAAATTCTTGATATACTTCATTCCAAACTATTAATTTAAGATTTAAGATAAAATGTCGAATGTTAAATCTCTAAAAATATTAAATAATGTGCGTTAATATAAATATATTATTCAAATAAAAGTTGACAATTATATTTTCTGAAAACTTTACTTAACGATCCCATAAGCATCACTCAATCAATTTTCCACACGTCCAGGCGATCCGTTCTCATTTGAAAAGTTGTTGTAAGCATGAGTATTTTGAAAAGCACTCAGTAAGAATATGTGCACATTCTTATTAACATGATATAAATATAAAACTGATATAGCATACTGACATTTCTTAGTTAGAGCAAACTAGTCGCGACATCTAATTATTAAAGGAATTTCATAAGAACCTCTATATCCCGTAGGATTTACAGATTTGATCAAACGGTCTATTCTGTAGGATTTAACATAAAAATCGACTCGAAGGTCATAGAGTATTTTATGTCAAAATCTATAAAAATATCAAAAAAATAAGAATTTATTACTTGCACTACCAAAAAAATTCTAAAAATGACTTGTGAAATAAAATGATATTCCTTCTCAAAAGTATGAGTATGTGTAGACATGTGAAATACTAATTTTCTGTGTGGGTAAAGCAAAATTTGTCATTTCAGTGCACTCATACACTTTTACACTCAGAACATATAACTATAGAGATTCAAATGTAATTTGATGTTAATAAGGTTTAATGTGGGTTAATTACTATATCACTAATGAGCTTAATAAATTTAAATTATTAAATTTCAATTTTCATTTCATTTCCCCATGGAACTGTATGAATTGAATTGGAAATGAAAGTTTTGTTTTTATTATAATTTAAATTTTGTTTATTAATAAAATATAAAATCTAGAATACTTCCTTTTTATCAAAACAACTCGGGTATAACTAGTCAAAAAATATTTATTGTTGAACCCAATATATGCTATTTAATACAAGCTACAAAATGAGTCTAATATCGACATATTTTTATCAACTTCCAAAATACTTTAATATTTGACCCAAAATAAATTACGATAAAAATATAAACAAACGCTTCTTTGCCAAAAGTTAATAGAATATTGCTACATGTACACTATGGTGTACACTTTAGTTTATACTTTGTCGCTTGTTATTATTCTATTGGACAGTTTAAATTTTAAACAATTTTTTCATCTAATTGATACTTGACTACAATGCAAGTGTTAATCAAAGTGTCAAAAATCAATGTACAAATAGCAAAGTTCAAGTTAATAATATCAAGTTTCTTTTTCATCCTCCGTCCAATCAATTTCTTTACATGAAACCACCAAACCTACATGCTTAGTTTGATGGATATGCAGGGCAGCATTTGGGACTATTGAGGGTTTAAATTTGAAGTAATACGCTTAATGGGTTGTACAAAAATAATGGTTTTTGGATTGGTTTTTTAATTAATGCAAGATTAGATTCATATAAAATTAAAATTATAAATTAAGTTTGGTTCTCGATTCTAGAATTAGAACCAGAACCAAATGGTTCTCGATACAAAGAACCAAAACCATTCATTTTTTTGTGGAACCGAACCGAATCGAATCGAACCGAACCTCTCGATTTGATTTGATTTGGTTTGGTCTGGACATTTTGTCGACCCCTACTCCAAATAATCAAATACATCATTATTGACACCCAAAATAAAAATACAGCCAACAAACAATTAAACATTAAAAAATGTACAAATAGCTTATGAATTACATGTATAATATATCACATGCCATGATTCGAATGAAAAGAATTTGTGAAAATAGTCCATCAGACGTAAAGACCCACCGGCATTGTCGTTGATATATTTGCAGAACAAGTAGCATGGTGATAGGAGCTGGAAAACTAAGTGTGGTGAATTAGGATTTCAACAAGTAGAATTTTTTCTTTTCAATCTTTCTTTGTAATTTTAACATTTCTTTAAAAATTAAATAGAATAAACAAAACAACACTCAATTAAATAGAATAAACAAATATTGAAGCAAACCCTTTATGAAAATTTCAGCTTTGTTATAAGTAAAAAGTTTTATTATCCTTAATTTCCATCATTCTATTGCAATTAATGTAAAACCCACTTACCAAATCACTCAAATAGCTCTCAATTACACAGATAGTATACAAACAAATCTGCTAAGTAAAAGAAAAGGTCGAATTTAATTCGAAATTATTTAGAAGTGAATGAAATGAACTTTTGAAGGTAAAAAAATTGAGAAGCTAGTAAAATTATTAGATACACATTAATTTCTAAGTAAACTAATGGCTCCCAAAGTCATAAAAAGTCATGAAGTAAATCAAAACACAAATGAAATCCAAAATGAACAAATATAAAATGGCAAGAATCGTAACATAATCAACGAACGTGGCTAAGTCATAGCATCTATAATATAAAATATAAAATTTAATAATTCACATAAATTACATAATGACAAAAAACCAAGACTTGTTTGAAAGCTAGTCCAAAATGAATTATATTTACCGTGTCTATCCCCAAATGGGTAGTTGCATTTCTATACCACGTGACTTTAGAATTTCAAAGCATTCTTTTGTAAAATTCCATAATTCAACGAATAAAGTTACTTGTATAATGTATTTGCACAATTTGATTGACAACATGTGTGTTGGAAAAATCCTGACCATTGATTTTAAAAATAATTTTTCAAATAGATGGATATGATGTTTGTCAAGTCATGCATTGTAATCCAAATTGTAAATTACATTGTACAAGTACCATGATTGTTCAATAATTCAATACCCAACCATTTCTCTGCTCCCATGCTAACATGATAATTGTCTTCTTTGTACCAGCATGTTGAACAAGGAAATACTATTGACATAAGATATAACAATAAAAACATATTATTCATTATGAATGGTGGAGAATGCCAAAGTGACATTCAAATGAAAAATTAATTTCAGGGCATGTTTGAGCTACATTATTAAAAAAAAATGCATTCTTAAACAGTGATTTGACATCATTTCAATCACACATTTTTCAATAAAATAATATTACACGCAGATTAAAAACTTTTCCTTATTTTTTAACCACACATTTCTCATCAATACACTATTCAAAAATGCATTATTACCAAAATAATATGGTTCAAACACCCCCTCAATACTATAGAACAACTTCATAAAACCCAGTAATTATAGAGAATCCCTATTACTATCCTATTATTATCGGCTTGATTAAGTTTCCTAATGAGTTCTTATATTTTGCATTTTTAGAACTTGTAAAACATGTCCAACTTCTTGGTGTAAATCACTTATAGATCGCATAGTTAAGATGGTATAAATAGTATAATTTTTAATCATTACATTTAGACTTAAAAGGTACTATAACTGCTGCAAATTTTTGCTTCTTCATTTCTACCATTTCAATGAAGGATTAATGCTTATAAACGTAACACATATTTTATACATTACACTCTTTGAAACTAGATCTTCTTTACTTTAAGTACTTGTACTTAGTTAAAACAATTAAAAATTCTTATGAATTTTAGGCTATGAAAAAAACTTGATAAAAAAATTGATAGTCGTGAAAGTGGCCGAAAAGATCTAAGCGTGTGTCTGGGAGCAATTGTCAAAAATCCACAAGTGATTTTCCTGTCAAATCATCCTGAAATCCTTGAGCATGGTGCATTTATTACTCAAATATATTCTCATATTTGCCCTCAAAATGATTTTGGTAGGTGGGTTGTTGATTGTATGTAATGGAAGGGCAATTTTGGAAAAGTAGAGCATTATGTGGTCTGCTAATGTCAGGAGAATCTATAGGCTTTGAAATTAAAAAATGGCTAACGGTCAAATTTGTAATTAGAAGTTGCTTAAAATTGTTCCCAAACATACACTAATATTAGTGAGCTCAAACACATCAGTAAGCCAAGGCATAGGCCTTACACGTGGCCGTCAATATTTAAACTTTGAGGCTTCTAGTCGAAGCTTTGCACAATGTGCAACTGAATAAGTGAACCTTAGATGCTTTTGAAAACAATGATAAAAAAATATTGTCTTCTTTCCCTCACAGGTGTCGGTCTCCAAGTACAATGATCCAATTTATCTGAAGATGGGAAAATTAGTATTCATGATCAAGCTTGCCTCAGACCAGAATAGAAACCAAGTAAGCTCACTTCAATTTGACAAGTCACATAAATTACATAATGACAAGAAACCAATTCGTATATGAAAGCTAGTGCTGACTAACAATTAAGAAATTTAGGATGTTAGTGTGAACAAAAGGTAAGGATTGTAAATAATCACCACCAACACAAGTATAATGGATAATCTTACATTGTAAGACCTGGATTCACAGAGTTTCACAACTTTATTTAAAGAGAAAGTTGTTACGTATTTACAAAAATCAAGAATTAAAGGAATCAAATTCAGCCAAAGAAAATTCTAAATCATATAAACTTAGGATCTTTAGGAGATTAGAACCACCCCACCATCCAATTTAGCCTATTACCAAAACGTAGGCAACAAAAAATTGTTCAGATAGACCTACACTAACAAATAAACAACCGAAAAAATAGAAAAAAAATACCCTAATCATCAAACTTTCTAATGTCATCACATAGATCACTAATGACAGCAAAAAGGAAAAATGCAGCTCACATACGATTAAGGAAAACAGAAATGAAAAAATCTACAAATTCTTTACGAATTACAACTTTTATAGTATATCAACTATATGATCACATACTTCATGAATCACACCGAAAATAAAACATACAAGCCGCAGAATGAAACCAATTCTAGAAAAAAATTATAGGAGGATGGTTATGAATAAATTCGCGTTGAGATTGAGATGTTGCAGCAATGTAGTCATCCTAATGTTGTTCGCTATCTAGGTAGCTACCGAGGAGAAGAATATCTTTGGCTATGAAGAAGATCATCGGCCTTTGAGTATATGATAAATTTTATCTTTTTTGGATGGCATCGAGACCATGATGATGTGTGCCTCCTCCTATTGGTTTAAATATCAGATAACAACTATAAGTTATTCACCCAAATTTAAATATCTGAGAATTTTGTATTTATTGGCAAATTGTAATGGAGTATTGTGGGGGCTGGACTGTTGCTGACTTGATGAATGTTACTGAGGAGCCTCTAGAGGAGTATCAAATCAAATAGCATATATCTGCAGGAAGATGTTGAAGGTACCATCATTTTGGTTAGTTATATTTCAAAATCTAACCTTTTATCTTTACTATAGATTTGTATAACTACTGGGTAATAGGGAATGAATTTGTCCATGAGATGATGCTTTGCCATCCAAGGTTAAAATATATTGTCACATGGTACGATTGTTTTATTTTAGAATTTGATTATCACCACCTGCTTTTCCATACTAATCCTCTTTTACTGAAGTGCAAAAGGTGAGAATACTTGTTCCCATGATTTTTGAAATGAGCTAAATAAGTGGGTAATTTGAGAAGAACTTATTTAGTGAAATTGTCATTATGTTGGGACATGTCAAAATTGACAATATGGACATCTTCGAAATATTTTCTGCTGGCTACTTCTTTTATTTTGTTGAAACTATATATATTATCTAATGCAGGGTTTATCGTACTTGCACTCAAATTTCAAGATACATAGAGATATTAAAGATGGTAATATTTTGTTGATGGAATTAAATATTATTTTACTATCTATGTTACCAAGAAGCTCTCGTTAATACTTGTGCACTTGGGGTGATTGTTTTACCTTGTGATTCTCGAAATCTTAAATAGCCCTTTAAGTTGGAACTTGCTGTACATGCCAATGCACAAGTACTTTTATTATATCCTTCTTCATTTAAAGTTCAATTGAAATTATTTTTGCTTTCCTATCTCTATCAAGTTTGTAACCAGTATAATTCTGACTTTTTTATTGTACTACTTGTGAATGTAGTCTACTTACACCTTAAGCATTTAGTTGAGATGATTAACATGGTGATAGAGATAGGCCGAAGACTTGGGGTTCATATTTGCTGCCACCAATTTATTAAACTTGTACAAGTGATATGGTGATGATAAAATGAAGGAAAAATTTCATACATAAAAGATTAACAATGGCATATTTTAAAATTAAGAAAACAAGTTTTAAACTTCAAAAATCAGATTTTTATTAAAATTTGTTTATGATTTAATAAATAAATTTATTTATTAATTAAATATGTTAAGGTCACATATCTATACAATTTGATCACAAATTAATAATTTAATTAGTCACTTATTATTATTTTTTGTCAAAAATCAGAAATTTTATGTTACAAATTATTTTATGATCAAAATTCAAAAATTTTGTAGGTCAAAGTTTGTTCATCGATCACAAATTAAAAAATTAATTAGTCACGGATTATTTTTAGCTACAACTTATCAAATTATTGGTCACAATTTATTTTTCGATCACAAATCAAAAATTTTATAGGTCACATATTATTTCTCGGTCACGAATAAAAAAATTTATAGGTCACAGATCACAATTATTATATGTCAGAACTTATTAGACACAATCGCAAGTTATTAATTCTTTAGATCACATATTATTTTTTAGTCACAATTTATCTTTTCATTGGTCATTTATTGTTTATTGATCATAGATTAACCAATTCATCGGTCACAATCAACTAAATAATCTGTCACCACTACCAACACTTACGACAACCACTTCAATGTTGCCTTCAACAGCACCACCACCATCGTCACCGCAAAAACCACCGCATTGATAACAAACTTTCAATCAACCAATAAAATCGTCACAAACACCCACACCCCATCCTACCACTCCAAAGCACCGAACTACGACCAATGACATCGCACACCGTCGCCATTGTCAGCATCACCACCACTATAACCCCAACAGCACCCACGCCCCATCCCACCACTCCAAAAGTAGCACACCACAACCAACAACCAGCAACGACGTCGTCCATCGCTACCACAATCGACATCACCACCACTATAACACCAACGGTGACATCACCACCATCACGACGAGCTCCGCATCGCTATCACCAGATCCACTACCACTATAAAGCCGTCACCACACAAAACACCACCCAAAACCGCCACCACATAAACACCACCCAAAGCCGCCACTTTACAAATACCATCACCACCACAATCACCGCAAATACCACCAATCGCAAAAAATCCCCTACAAACACTACAAACCACAAAACACCACCACACCACAAACACAGCCATCTGCAGGACCTAGTGGACTCCTAATGTCACCACAAACACCACCAATGGTACCAGAATCTGTATACCGCTCGTCGCTCCACCTCGTATAGCAACGAGATCTCTTAACGCTGTTCTAGATCTCAAAATCTTGTAGATAACTCCATCGTTGCTATGTAAACGGCGTCAAGCGACGAGATTAACACAGCCATCAAAATTTATATGCCCTGCACAAATCGAAATCTCACTCCACTGCACCTCGCACAACTCTCAGATTAACACACCCAGTCACTCCACCTCGTAGATTAACATTGCTTGCACGCTACATCTTGCACAGATTGAAGTCTCACGTCGTCCCACCTCTCACAGCCATTCCAATGTATGGTAAATAGATGTGTAGAGATAATATAGAGAGACGAGAGAGGGAATGACGGAGATGGGTCAGTGTCTTTTGCTGGGTAGTGCGTAGGGTTTTATATTTTTTATTTAAATAATTAATAAAAAAATTCTGATTTTTGAAATGTTAACCTTTCCCCCTGATTTTAGAATTCTTGATTTTAATGCTAGAGTTTTGTGTAATTTCCACTAAAATGAATTAATGGGGCTTTTGAAGAGCAAATTTAAATAAATAAATGTGGTCACTTTACAAAAACTTAAGCTTTTGGATCACATGTTCACACGAATTTTACTCAATTGCATTTTTGTTATAATACATATAATTTATTAGTCCTTATTGGTTTATCAAGCTATTTATTTTACGTTAGATTTAATTATGAGCAATTTTCATGTCCACTAAAACGATAATTAGAAAAATGAAATGGATATTTAAATAGCAGAGACTATAATGTTATGGGCATATGATTATTCACCTTTCAATTTTTTAATTACAGGGCAAAAATGATGTCATCGTTGATGAAGTTGGTAGAGCTACATTTCATTTTGATCTATATATGCTTATTTATATATCGAAAGATATTAATAGAATGACGTTAAAATTTTTAGTTTTGTGGTTTCTAATTGGGTGCGAATTTGTTGATATAGTTGTGGCATGATGATAAGATTGCAAAATGCTGTAGAGGATTTCGCATGGATGTGATAATGCCATCAGAATCATGTTAAAATGGTAAAATAAGTTCTTCAATCTGCTACTAACCATGGAAACGTTTGTTGCTTGGATATATTGCTAATTTTTCACTTTCATAAATTTTATGGGTACAAAGCAGTGTAATGAAGCATGTCAAAAGCTTGAGAACAAGTACGATATTGTTGTCAATATTCAGGGAATGAACCTTTTATTGAACCTGAAATGATAGATGGCATAGTAAAGGCTCTTCAGGTAGTATATATGTCATATGTACTTCCTGGCTAATGTTTAGCAAATATCAAAAAATGGAAAAGATAGGGACAGTAAAGGTTGAGATCGTATTTTATTTCTTTTCTCTTTGTTAAGATAGCAGTCAATTGCATCTCCAAAGTGTGATTCCCAGTTCCTACAATGAGCAGTGAGCACACTGTCAGTATTTATTTGTATGTCATTTAGGCCCAATCCAAACCAATATACAACTCATGGTGCTCATGCCTTGAGGCAATATTAAAGCATGTAGATACTATTTAAGAGTTGATGGCGGTGAACTGTACGTTGATTAAAAGGGTAATTGTTTTATAGTCAATGCTTAAGTTTTTTTTATTTATTTTCATTGAATTCCAAACGTTAGTGTTCCATATGTACTTGGGTGTTAAGGAAGTCTCATTGGTGGGTATGAACCAGTAATAGAGTCCCCAAAAGATAGAACGAATTGCTACTATGCCCCCAAAGTTTTCAAAAAAGTACAAATAAATTTCAAATAAATAATTAAAAAAAGAAAGTGATTTATTTGAAATTTATTTGTACTTTTTTGAAAATTCTGGGGGTATCATTGCAATTCGTTCTTTTATTTTATTTAAATAAGAATGTATATTCATTATTTTACAGCATTTAATTGAGAAAATTGATGAAAATGATGTTTTTGTAATGAAATGTGAAAATAATGGTAAAAATGCTAACAAATGAAAGGTAGAAACATTTTGCACAATAATATTGAAAGATATGAACATTTTGTGCTAATTACCCTTTTAATAATTTATTTAGACTCATTTACAGTTTTTTAAAAAATTTGAAAGTATAATTACAATTTTTCTTTAAATTTTTTCTCTTTTATTTTTTTCTAAATAATTGGGCATATTCGTTATTTTACATTTTTTTATTGAGAAATTGGATGAAAATGATTTTTTTTGTATCGAAAGATGAAAATAGGGGTGAAAGTGCCAAAAAAATGAAAGATAACGACATTTTGTACAATAATATTGAAAGGTAAGGATGTTATGTGCTAATTACTCTTTTGAAAATGTATCAATTGTGTTCGAAATGGTATTAAGAAGGCATCAAGTGACATTTCTAGATATATTACTTCCATAATGTGCCTAATCGATCAGAATTTACTCTTATTTTTAACTCTCTTAAAGCCTATTTGGTTGCTATTTCTAATCTTTTCTCGATGTCCATGCATTTAACAAATGTTTAAAGAAGAAAATAAAATATGTGCAAGAAACTATCATCATTATTAAGCATTATTGTCTCGTCTCTAACATTTATCTCGATCGGTAGTGGAAGTTGAGTTGTTGCATAGCTCAAGATTGATAAATTAGTGATATTAAATGGAGATCAATGCATCGGGCAAGTTGTATTTAAAAGAGTTAATTCTTTTCTTTTAAACTCTTAACATTCCTATTCAATCTCTAGAACTAAAGTCTTTGCTCTGATATCAAGTTGTTACTCTCAAATTCTACTTCTCGACATCAACCTCTAATCTTTCTAACATTGAAAAATTAATTGTGTTATGACTCGTTTGTAATTTTAATATCAAGGAAATCTCTCTCTTTCTTTTTAAACTTGATTCATTCACTACATGACCTTATAAAAAAATAATGTTATTCATAATAAAGGACTATTGTACCCATCTTATGTGGTAACTAGTTATATGAGACACTGAAATTTTCTGTAATTTTTCCGTCTTAAATAATATTACTCTTTTATAAAATATAAATGGACCCCTTGACAATGTTAGAATTATTTGGAAATTTTGTCCCACTGTATAGTTTCTCATCGAGTTTCATGCTTTTCCTAGGGCGAAAAGGTCTCCCTCCGTAGCTCCGCTTATGGCGACGATGAAAATTTTACTTGCTGTAATTTCAATTCATAAGCCCCGTTTGACCCCGTTAAATTTCATTTTATTTTGTCCGTCTCTAATCTTCAACCACACAATTTTTCATAACATAATATTATACGTGAATCGAAAATTTTTCACTCTTTTTAAAAAAACAATCTACTCTTCAAAAAAATATCATTCCACTCATTTTCATTTCAAAAAATGGAGGCTAAACTGGCTAAATGTCACAATTTCAAAAATCCCTACCTATTCATATTCCACGCGGCGGAATCTAATTGGAAGAAAACTGGTTCATTGAGAGTCTGCCCCCCAACCGGTGCACTTCTCTCTACGCACTCCCGAGCCTCAGCCTCGAACCGATCTTATCTGAGACAGTTCGTTGAAAAATTCGCACATTTTTTATCTTTCTCATATCAATTGTCGCTCTCTCAGTTCTCTCTCTCTCTCTCTAAAATAGCTCTCCCATTTTATTTTCGCCGATTGAAAACCCTAGAGTAAAATTCCCCAGTACGATTTTTAGCTCCATTTTTGTCTGAATCCCCTCCTCGATATCCGTGTAAGTCGCCGTTACTTCTTTCATCGCATACCCTAACGTGCTCTCCCCGTACATATATGCGTGCTCGCTTGTTGAATGTATTTTATGTTTTAAGAATTCATGAATTGGCTAATGTTTTGGGATTTGAGGTGTGGGCAAGGCCTATATTAAGTTTATCTTGATGTCCTGGTCTATGATTTATGAATTGCGTTGGGACGCGCTTTTTTATTCTTAATCTTTTGGAGATTTGTTGAGCAAATGGCGCTTTTGAATGGAATAAACTGGGTTTTTTAATATTACTATTTATGGGGTTTTTGTTATAATTTATGCCAAGTTATGTCTGGGAATGAATTTTTATGGGTATGTGTGAGCTGCAAGAGAATTTGTGTTCATATTTGTCCAGCTGATCTTGGTGGCTTGAATTGAATAAGACGTGCCGGCATTGTGTTAGGTTTTCGGCTTCTTTGTCTCCGAAATTCTGATAAATTAACGCAGTGGCTTAGTTCAGTGTGATTTTGTCTCATTTGCATGGCTGCTTTTCTTAATTATTCGTCCTTATTTTTTTTGTAATTTTAATTACTGTTATTTTGGATTTTACTTTTGGGAATCCTTAGCTTCCTCATTTTCTTGATTTCTTAACGACTTCTTGGTGGACCCTGAGGATGGTGATCTTGTTCAGTGGTCGAGTAAGGGAATTACTAATGACAAATATTTTATACTAAAGATCTGCTCAGACAGTTAATTTTTTTACTGGAACTTGCTGTGGGATCATGAAATGCATGGCTAGTATACGAGGAAATAATGCCACAATTTTTCTGTGATTTCTTTTCTAATGGTTCCTGTGTAAAACCATTTGATGTGAACCCATGTAGCAATTAAAGTTATGAAACCCACACGAGATTGAATCACAACCCAAGGAAGCCAATACACCAAAGTTTTGAGTTTGATCCAAAAATAATGAATCAGCAACCAACAAATCGTTGACAATATTTTGACCTCTTTATCACAAGACTTGAGAATCTCATCCGGATTGTTTGAAAGCTCGGCCCGATAAATTATTGAACTAAAGAATCAAGACAATTGCAAACAATATCTTGACCCCGTGATCACAAAACTCACGAACCTTACTTGGAGTTGTTGAACGCCACAAAAAAGTATGAATCTTTGATACATTCGAATAGTTTGAACGCCACAAATGTTAAAAATATTTGACAAATCTATTCAATTAAAAATAAGATAGAAAGTGAAAATTTTCACATTATGATTAATTCTCAGAAAAATTAATGTCAATGAATGTGCCTTTTATAGGCATAAAGTAAACTCCTAATCAAAATAAAATTCTAATTCTAAAGACAAATCAAATAAGCTAGACAACTAAAAAATAAATCTGAATAAAACTAAAACATTACAAATAACGAAAATGCCTTTAAACTGATTCGTTAAATAAAAATGCAAAAATAGACCCCTAAACAATCGAATTTGACCTCAAAAGTTTGACATAGTCATCCGACGAATTTGTGCAGAATTGAAAGACATTTCCGAATTGTACTCACGGACGAAAATCCGATAATCGAGCTGAAAGTTGTATGCATTTTCTTATATCCTATACGTACTTCATATTCCTTCCATTTTTTAATTGGTTTAGGATTTTCCCTTCTAATTGATCTGTATTACTCCGGAACATGCAATGGATCCTTGTTAGTTTGCCCTCCGTGATTCTCATCACCATTACTCCAAATAAAATTGCAGATTTTATAAGTATGGGAAACTTTTATGTTAGATAATTGAAGACATAGGAACATGCCTCTCAACTGCTTGATCTGTTATACTTTGATGGAAACACAGGGAGGTGCAAAATTGAGATACCTGATTTATTCTAGTATCACTTTTGAAGTACGTTGATGGAAATATTTTTATGCCTTCTGAAATCATTAAATAGAGATATAAGAGTGACTGTGTGGAAAAGCGTACTTTAACTTCTTATATGATGTCATTCCATGTTGGTCTCCGGCATTCATGTGATACTTGCTAGACATGTCATCCCCATGTGGTGTGTCTTTTCTTATTTCGACATGTAGATAACATAACACCAAGATGTTAGAACACGACAAGCCTAATGTTAGGGCAAACATAAAACTATGGCAAATTAAAAACTGGGAATATTTATTCGACTGCAGAATGGTCATTTAAAGTGGAAAGAACCAAAATATAATCAGGCTAATAGTGAATCTTCCACCACGAAGGACACATGCTGAGAAATCTGATAATCTGGACAAAAACGTGAATCTCTTCATAATTTGTTCTTGTTGACGATCTGAGGTTAATAGATCAACAATTAAGAAGCTTTAGAGTTAGGTAGGGAAATAAGACTTAGGAGAGAGAGCTGATGAAAAGGGAGATTATGGAGATGGGAGAGAACTTGGAGAGATGTAGAGATTCTACTAAGGAAAAAAATATGAAGTCTGGGCTTGTGATATTTAATTTTGGGTAAATTATATTCTCTGTACCCAAGGTTTGACCCTCAGGAATCTTTTTTCCAACCCTTTTTGCATAATAATTTGAACCTCAACATTTCATTAATTAGTGTCGCCTGTCAGTACTAATAGTTTCCATCCATAATTTTGTTAGTGTGCCTTGAAATGATAAATTTCCCTTTAAATAAATAGGAAACAAGAAATAACAAAAAATAAAAAAGAGAAAACTGCTTCACTGGCTAAAGCTCCAACACTCCATCCACTGATACCAACGCTCCCTTGTTCCACTTTCTTCCCCAACCAAAGCTCCAACAAAACCCCCCAAAAGCTCTTACCACAATCCAAACCCTGCCAAATCCCAGTAGACACTCTTCTTTCTCATTGCCGCTTGCAACCCCTAGCTGCCTCAAAACCCTCTTCCCCATCCTGGCTACCTTAAACATCCATATGCAACCCTTCGTGGTGCAAATTCCTTTCCACTTTTCTCCCCATTTCAGCACTACCCATTTGGTGATTGTAACTATGGTCGAAAGTATTATTATTCAACAATAGCCTGCAAAAATAAAACTGAACAGGAGCATAAGAAAACACATGCGTCTTAGATCTTACATATTCAGTTGCAAATATAAAGATGTTCAGGGCTTGTTTGGTAGCAAAGTCAAATATTTGTTTCTATTTAGGTGTTTTCAAAGAGTGGTTTGAAAAAGTAGTATTTGGTCTATTTGAAATGGTGAATCCAATACTCGCGTTGACATTGACATTGTTGAATGATACTCCAATTCTTTTGGCTATTATAGTTGAGTTTTGACTCAGTAAAAAATAGATTAAAGCGAGGAGAAAAATTGTACTCTAAAACATAGTCAATGGTAAATGGGTGATTATTAACTGCTTAATGTGAATAATAAACATAAATAAGCTAACACAGGAGACCCTCGTATGTAAGTGTGTGGAACTTTCTTTTGTAACATTTAAGAAAATTGGAAGATTAGGACTTGTATATGATTTTCCTTTACTTATTTTTTTATTTTTTCCAAAACTTTTCTTAGGCCATTGTGTAGGATTTTTCCTCCATAATAAGAGAGAGGCAACATAGCTGATTTAGAGCTCCACATAGGGTTTTCTTTCCTCTAAGATACGTGTGGTTCTATAAGCATCACGGCCTATGCCTGTACACACTGATAGTCACTGTATACCTACACAATTGAAACATGCATGCCCAAGCACACCTACATGTGCACGCATATGGTCATTTATGGATTTATATTCGTAGGTGGAAATGGGGCACGTGGAGTGTATTGTTACAGTTGCCTGCTCATAGCATTCTGAAAATAATTGTGGTTATACCTTTGTTTTACAATGATGGCCACTGTACTGTTATATTATTTGCTACCAATCATTGGCCACTGTATTGTGTTTATATTAACTTCATTTGATCGCTTTGGTATCGTTATTTGATCGTGATGATTATTTGTTAACTGCACTTGACCGTTCTTTCAGGACAGACAGGACTTAATAAGATTAAGCAGCTGGCAGAGGATTGACAATATTCAAGATAAATTGGATGAGATTATAGTCATGTTTGTTTTCCGGATATAACTTTAATTTCGATGTTGTGTAGGTAAATGCAAGCCAAAAAAGTATTTTAAAGCTTAACTAGTGATATCTTTATTTATCAATTTAAGCATATCAATGCTTAAAAGCTGAAAAGTTAGGGTGTGAATCTATGCCTGGAAATGAACTTGGAGACAAGGTTCACAATTTCTTTGCTCAAAACAATTTGTTGCAGGAGCAGCACCGTTTGCAGGATGTGGAAGAGAATTGGCCAGCGGTGAACAATTACTGGGAAGGAAGACGGAGGCAAAGTGACGTAGTGGAATCTAACACAGAAACTTATAATCTACATAACTCAAGTATTTGTAACTGGCTGCTTGAAATCAAAAGTTCAATTCTTATGTTCAACATTCTCTCCCTACTAAAAGTTAGCATGTAAGTTCTTTGTGATGTCTTCTGAATGCAGACAGCAAGGATGATATTCAGATAAGGACTTTTTCATCTATTTTTTCTTTTGTTTTTCTTTAACAGACAGAGATAGAGGATCGAGCAATTATCCTCTTCATTCATCACAGAGCTTGAACTTCAGTCAATCCACTCTGAGGACTGATTTTAATCAAAGTCAGTCCCAAAGCCAACAATTAGATTTGAATGGCTCAATGTACAATAGTCAGATTCAACATACAAGGCAGAGTGAAGCAAACTTTCTGGCAGTGGATACAGATTCTAATCAGCGGAATCTTTTAAACGCAAGAGGCTTATCTATCCGTGAATTGGAGCAAAGGAGTGGCCTTGACCATCAAGCAAAAACTTCAGTTAGATCAGAAGCATCTGTATCTCCCATTAGTTTTGATCTTTTTGGTGGTCAGCAACAGATGAGTCATCACCACCCAAGCATGCTGCAATCTTTGCAGCGTCAACAGTCTGGGTACAATGACATGCCACAACTACAACAACAAGTCATGTTAAGGAAAATGCAAGAGCTCCAAATGCAGCAGCAACTTCGGCAACAAGATTCAAGGCAACAAAATTTATTAAATCAGAATTTCCCTTTTGCTAAGCAGGCATCTGGCCACCAGTCCTCCCCTCAGATCAATGGTACTCCAAGTTCTGAGACATTTCATCACCCATTGGTGGCTGATCTTGGTAATGCCAATTGGCTGCATCATGGTTCTCCCACCATGCAAGAGTCCCTCAATGTTTCTCCGCTAAACCTTGGCCAGGCCCAACGTTCAGGGGATCTTGTCCCTCAATTGGCTGATCACTCTCTTTATGGAGTTCCTATTTCTGGCTCTAGGGGTTTGACTGTGAATCAGTATTCTCAGATGGCCATGGATAGACCATCAATGCTGCAGACATCGACCTTTAGTAATTCCATTCCAGATAATCAACTTGCAGATCATGTTTGCATGCAAGAAGGGACATCAATATCTAGACACAGATCTCAGAATGAAAATATGCTTGGACATGTTTCTAGTCAAGCTCTTAATGCTGGGATAAATATGGAGAGCATCCAGCCAGTGAATCTCATTCAAAGAAATGCACCTCAGCAGGACTTCAGAGGGAGGCAGTATCCATCTATTTCACCGGAGCTTTCACATGGAAAACCGACAAGGCAATACTCTTCGAGTCAGAATGAAGTTGCCCTAGATCCTACTGAAGAAAAGATATTGTTTGGTTCAGATGATAATATATGGGCTGCCTTTGGTAAAAGCCCTGATATTAGTGGAGATGGAGGTAGTTCGTTTGACAACGATGGGTTGCTAAATGGGTTTCCTTCTATTCAAAGTGGTAGTTGGAGTGCTCTCATGCAATCAGCTGTTGCAGAAACTTCGAGCAGTGATATAGGGCCACAAGAGCAGTGGAGTGGTCTGGTAAACAGTACTGAAGTCCCTTCAGCAAATCAGCATCTTTCACTGTACAATGAGAGTGGTAAACAAGATGACTCTTTGGCTGATGACACTATGCGGATGCCTTCAGCATTCCCTTCTGGTTCTGCACCCCCTTCTGATGACAGCCATATGAACAATAGCTATCAGAATGCCATGGGATTTGATCAATTTGGACACAAATTTCAAGGTAAACCTGGTCAAATATTGCAGTCTATGTCTCAAAGACTTGTCCAGCCTTTGGAGGAAGCAAACCGGTGGTCAAATTGTGGTCCAGTGCAAAGATCAGTTGCTGAAGGGAGTCAGCTATTTAAAAACGTCTCACAACATTCTCTTGATGCTGATAAAAATTCAACAAGCACTTCTACACTTTGGAATTCCGAGAATAGTGGAAGAAAACAACCAACCAATTGGAAAGCCTTGGGTCCTTTAAAACATTCCATAGGAAATGAAGGGGGCTTGAGTTTAAATGATGCTGCTTCCATGCCTAACTCAAGTGCCACAGGGGTTGATGCGGAAAACAGTCAATTTGTTCAGAATAGTTATTTACTTAATCAGTGGAAGAATACCAATTCTTTGGTTAAATCCCAAAGAGGTGAAGGCCTAGGGAGCTTGCTGCACAGCACAAATGAAGATAATCAGGTTTCGGACTCAGCGCATGGTTGTGACAGAGAGGAAGTTACAACACATGAGACGGACAGTTCTTATTTGAAGGGAAATTTGAATGAAAGTCGACCAAACTTCTTACAGCACATTCCTAGTGGTTTGAGAGACCGTCGGTTGTCTGATGCTAGTGATTCACAACCTCTACCCACTGGCAAGCAAAAGACAACTAATCAGCTTGGTAGGAAAGCTTCTGGCCCTCGCAAGTTTCAGTATCATCCCATGGGAAACTTGGACGAGGATGTGGAATCTGCTCATGAAATGAAGCAGCCTACACATGCCCTGGCCATGTCCCAGCAGAATGTGCATCTTGGCCGGTCAAATTTTTTTGATCAGGTCTCAAAGAAATCTATGGTGATCTTCAACATTTTCTATAATTAATATAATATATGTATATATTTAACTTTAACGTGTTAGAAGGTTTGAATATTTCTCTTATTTACAGCAGCAATCTTCTGCTCTTCAAAGAGACAATAAAGGCGTTAACGAGGGGCAATCCGGGGTCAGCATTCCTGGTTATACACCTAATATTTCTGTTCCTTTCAATAAATCTGTTGATGCATACACACCAAACGCGACTTCATCTAGGTAATTCATTGTTTCTGTTTAATTCCTTTAGTATTTACACACAGTACCTATTACACAATTTTTGTGTTCAATCCAGTCAAAACATGCTGGAGCTTCTTCACAAGGTGGATCATCATGGTTCCATGATGCACGTCAATTCTTCTGAAACAAAAAATAATGATGGTTCTGTTGACCACGTCCATCGCAATCATTCGGCTGCATCCCAAGGTTTCAGATTGCAACTTGGTCCTCCATCTCAACGGATGCAAGTTTCGGAATGTTCACCGTCTTCTCAGACTGTTCAACATACAACTGATTCTCCACATTCAAGTCATGCTGCTGCCGAAATTGAAGAGAATGGCCCACGCATAGTTACCACATCTTCAATTCAATCAGTGCCTTTTTCTAATAAACAATCCGAGACTCAGTTAAAAGATGAAAAATCTGGAATTCCAGGACAATCTGAAAGTGGAACCACTGGATATAAGATTCATGGGAATTTTTCTCCAACATTAAATTCTGGCTCTGGCTACTCAGTAAGTCATCTTCATCAACAGATGACTGGGGCAAGTGGACAAATGCCAGTAAATCAGAATAATAACTCGTATTTTGATAGAAGTGCCTCCAACTCCACCCAGAAAGGATCTGAGGAAACCTTTTTGCTCAATGCATCTTGCAGTACTCCACACAGTATTCATGTGTCTTCTGGGGGGACTTCTCGGCAAACCAGCATTAATGATCCACAGGGAAGAGGTTCATCTGATACAATGTTAGCTAGGGATCATGTGCCCTATTCTCAGCCATCGGCTGCGCCTATCATTTCTCAACATGGTGCATCCACACAGATGTTTATGTGGACCAATGTTCCTACACACCAACAAAGTCAGGGTTCTCAGTATCCCAAGGTGTCGTCACATTTCCTAGAGTCCACACAACCAAATATTGTGGAATCAAGTTCTTCTGTACCCCATACTGCAGTTGATCCTAATAAGAATCTCTCATCCAAATTTAGTGGAATTCCTATGAACTCTGCTGTTGTTAGTGGGGAAGGGCAGAGGTTGAAGGAAAGCTCTGAATTTCAAGTAACATCTGTAAACACTGTCCCTGTTCAACAGATGAATGAGGCCCTTGGAAAAGTATCCTCTGTCAAGTATCCCTTGGATGATTCTCATGCTAATTCTTCTTCAAAACAAAAGGATATTGAAGCATTTGGTCGGTCTTTGAAACCTAATAGCTTCTCTCATGAAAATTACTCCTTACTAAATCAAGTGCAGGCCATCAAGGATGCAGAGGTTGATCCAAACATTAGGGCCTCAAAGAGGATGAGAGGATCAGATGTTCATCAAGTAGCTTCACAGGGAGGGCAGGTAAATGAACACAGTGCTATTAATGGAGATCTGTTAGGTTCTTATGCTGCAGTTTCATCTGGGGATTCTAGAATGCAAAGGTTCTCCACGTCAGCTGATGCCTCTCAGGACGTTCTTGCATTTGATCGGGATACTTCTAGAATTTCTCTTGGTTCTCAGATCTCACCATCTTGTTTAGATCAGTACGGAACTTTTAAAAATGGAAGAATTTTTCCAATGTATGATGCAAGCATGGTCACCACTTTAAGAACAGCCGAACCATGTTTTAATCTTGGGAAATCTTCCAGTAGTTTGCATACACATAATTCTATGGATGGGGCAAGTCTAGTTGGTGGTGCCCAACAAAGTTCTATTCCTTCATCTGTAGCGATTGAACATTTTTCTTCTCCTGAGTCAGAATCCAAGAAGCGCAAGGATGCTACTTCTGAACAACATCCTTGGCACAAGGTAGTATCACAGGGTTCACAAAATCTTCAAACTCTCAGGTGGTTATCTTCAATAGAAACTTTTAATTTCTTTTTCTGTTTCTTTCATATTATATAGTGGAGTTGAACAGTTATTTGATTTAACTACATATGTTTAATGTTAATGAATTTTAATGTTCTCTCTTTATACTGTAAATATATATTTGTTAATATACATGCATTTTACTTCTTGCAGGATGGCAGAAGTCAATTGGTGTAAAGCAGCAAATCGGCTAATTGATAAGGTGTTATGGTGTTGCTAAACTATGCTCCTATGTTTCTTCATCTGCATGATTTGCTCACATGGTCCTCCACATCCTCTTTCTTCTTTTCTGATGGCAGGTGGAAGATTTTGACTTGATTGAAGATGGACTGCAAGTGCTTAGATCAAAGATAAGGCTTATCTTGACGACACAACTTATGCAGCAATTGATTTGCCCTCCACGAGCAGCAATTCTCTCTGCTGATGCTAGTTCAGATTATGAGAGTGTGGCTTACTCTGTCTCTAGGATAGCACTGGGAGAGGCTTGCAGTGCAGTTTCTCGCTCAAGTGATTCAGATATGCCTTTTCATGGAAAAGACATGTAAGACAGTCAGAAACTGCCTGAAATTGTTCAGTCAATTTAATGCTTTGATTCTTTGGAGTTACTATTTGGATTAATTTATAGTATGAATAACTAGCTCTCTACAAAATATATTGTAGACTTGCTGCTAAGGGCAATCAATCTGATGGAATTGGTGACCATCGTTTTGACAAAGCTATTGAAGAGTTTATGGGAAGAGCAACGAAGCTAGAGAATGAGTTCTTGAGGTAAATTATCTTGATTTTTCAAAATTCTTGCGAAGATAGACCCATACTCTATTTACTTTGATGATAACTATTCATTTATATCCAAATATTTGAAGTTAGAAGTGATTTTTGCTTAGCCAAACATGCAGCTAGTCTTCCCTTTCTAGGGTTTTTTTTTTTTTTTTTTTTTTTTTTTTTTTTTTTAACAT
>NW_019230466.1:256043-343065 GCF_002742605.1 Olea europaea var. sylvestris
AAGGGAGGGGGGGGGGGGGGGGGGGTGTTGAGCGGTAGGGTGTACATCATGTTTTATTTTTATTGGCTCTAGTACTAATATTCTTATTTAATTTTGCAGACTAGACAAGAGTGCATCAATATTGGACCTGAGAGTGGAGTGCCTAGATCTGGAGAAGTTTTCTGTCATAAATCGTTTTGCTAAATTCCATGGCCGGGGTCAAAGTGATAGTGCTGAGACAGCATCAACCTCTGATGTCAAGTCAAGTGTTCATAAACCTTTCCTGCAGAGATATGTCACTGCTCTTCCAATGCCTAGAAATATTCCCGACAGGGTACAATGTCTATCTCTATAATTGTTATATTGATTGGTTTTCTCAGGTCAACTGTCTCCTTGGTTTTTTCTGTTTCCCCTTGGTTACGTACTGGCAGTTGCCTGGACACAAATAGGATTATAGTATGAAATTGCAGAAGGATGGACATGAAGTTGTCTCCTCATACATGATTGAGGCTGTTTGTTCTTTTGAATTTAGGCCATTGATGTCATTACCAAGAAATACCAGGTTCAGTTCATGTACACCTGTTTAAAACTGAGAAATTTCGGGTGCCCCATCATTTTGGCTGACCAGAGATAGAACAAGTGCGACATGGTATTTCAAATATATCTACAAGTAGAAAAATTTCTTTATATATAGCAGCAGGTATAAAATGTCTTTTGATTGACAAATTATGGAGCATATTTTTCAATTTGCAGATTAATGGGTTATTTCACTCTGGAGTCTTCTATAAACTCAGTTTATGATTTATGAGTTCTTTTTATGTGTAAGAAAGTTATTTATATACTTTTTGTTCTTGAAATGATCATACGTACAATCCCGAGCAATGTTTGTGCGTGCCACCGTCGACTTTTCTTTCAGAATTCAATTTTCACATCCTTCACGGCATTTTTCAGCGGGCGACTTTGACGTTCTTTCAGGATTCTGTGGTATCTTCGGTGTTGCTTAGTTTTAGAATCATATTTGATGGTTATCTCATATAAGATTGACTGAAAGTTGTAACAGGTTTCTTTATTATGATTCCACTTTTTAAAGGTTTCTGAATTTAAAGAAATTTTTGCCCCATTTCCCCCAAAGGTCATTCAGTTGTCAGGTATGAAAAAATTAGGGCTGAATTCCCCAGCATTTCAGTTGAAATGATTTTGAGTCCTTGACCTTCAAAAGAAACGTTCTATGCGTTCAATCTAAACTTATTTAAATTTGGGAATTTGGAAGCTAAAACCGTGAAGGATAAATCTTCTTGGACAAGGGCATATAGCATTTCCCAATTGCAAGACCACTTTGAGTCGCTTTATTGTCATGTACGATTTTCTCATTGATTCTTTTTATCATGATTTCCTTGGGGATTCAAATTAAGTCCCGTTTGGCCTTCATTCTCATTCTCATTCTTTTTCTCTCTTATTTTAAACAACACAATCTTTCATAAAATAATATTATACATAAATGAAAATTTTTTCATTCTTTTTCAACCATAAATTATTTAAAAAACATTATTTCAATCATTAAAATTTGGCAAGAATGAGGGCGAAACGGGAGCTAAATAATTGAAGAGATTAGCGATTTGGAACTTTACTCTCGAAGGTTAGAGACGTAAAACCTCTCTAAATAAGTTGTGGAGTCCAACACTAATTTTCTCATTTAGGATTTTATGATATATATGATGTTTAGTGACCATGGCCCACAAGTCTCCTCAGATATTATTAACTGTCCTACTTGCGACTATCTTACAAAGTTGTCACGAGGATGTGATAAAAATCCAACTCCAATATGAGAAAATAAATGTTCATGCACAACACATACTAAAATATCTACAAAGCAATATATTTCACTTCAACAATAAAATAAAACAGAATAGAAGTTTTATTTTATATCCCAAAATTAAGAGTTTTAAGATCCATACACTGGCCGGAGTCAATTTGAAGCTCGGAGGATTATAATATAATGTGATTTGTTGACGACCAAATGAAAATGTATCATGCTAATATAATGTTCGGGTTAATTTACGTACACATCCACTAATCCCACGGTGCCTTACATCAGTGATCCTGAGGGACTCGAACTGATGATCATTGTGAGCAAATTAAAAGTTTGACTACTGAAATATCCCTCAGGATTGTCATTTGAGTAAAATATGAACCATCTGCCTAGTTTATTGCCATAGGTCGATAATTGGTGTAAATTTTATCGCATTGTACAACGTGAATCCTTCTACAAATTAAAAAAAGGATTTTTGTGATTGAGACAAATATGCACATTGAAAATTTGAGATTAATTGAGCTGTAGATGGCTTATTCAGGTTACAGACTTTAATTAAATTATATTTTTCCAATATTTAATGAATTTATTAAAAATAAAATTCTGTTTCATAAGTATTCTAATGCATTTATTAATCGAATAACTTCAATCTTCAATTATTATATATGCCCATGGTTTATCGCTCACTGAGTACGACTCTTATGTCACAAAGGCGGATTTAGGTGGGGCTGGGCTCTCAGGCCCAATAGCTTTGTTTTTAAGGTATTTTTTTTTTATGGTAAAAAATCAGTTTTTTATGTGATTTTTTTTTCATAGAAGTCTAGTTTGAAATTTTGTAGCTCGATCTTGAATCTAAGCCTGGATCCGCCCCTGCTTGTGTACGTATTGGTTAGCAATTAAATTAAAAATAAATTCTCAGATTTCCTCGATATTAATATAAAGGAAAATTTTGTTGGTTAGATAAACTTTCAGATTTCCTCGCGGCTTCAATGTTATTGCACAACTATTCTCAGTGAAAGATTTCCATCTCAAAATACGTTTAAAAGTCAGTTTTTACTTGAAAAATGTTATATCTTTGTTTTAACTAAATTAAAAATAAATTGACATGAAAGGAAAATAATTTGAGAAAATGAAGGAAATGGTTGTGCCAAATTCACTAGTTTTACCCCAAATTCAATAATGCTACATAACACTAGACTAGAACACTAGTATGGGAGGTATAGTATAAGGAAAAATTTCATATATAAGAAATTAAGTATAACATATTTCAAAACTAAGAAACAAAGTTTAAAATTTCAAAAATAAGATTTTTTTTTTAAATTTTATTTATAAACTAATTAATTAAACATATATTTTATTAATTAAATATACTAAGATCACAATTCTATACAATTTGGTCACAAAGTGTAAATTAATTAGTCACAAATTATTCATTGACCACAATAAAAAATTTATAGATCACAAATTATTTCACGATCACAAATAATTTTTTTTATATATCATAATTTATTCATCGATCACAAATTTATCAAATTAATAGGTTACATATTATTCATAAGTTACAAATCACAAATTTTACAAGTCATAACTTATTTTATAATCACAAAATATCTAATTAATTAGTTACAAATTAAATTTCGATCGCAACTTATCAAATTATTGATTAGAACTTATTTTTCACTTACAAATAAAATTTCTTATAGGTTACAGATTATTTTTCAATGACAAATCAAAAATTTTGTAAGTCATAGATATCAAAACTTTTATTGTCACAAATTTTCGATCAAACTTTAATTTTTAGTCACAAGATATCCAAATGATTGGTCACAATCTCAAATAATTGGTCGCAAATCCTCCACCGTAGTACCAGCACTTCCAAAAAACTACCATTTTCAATTTCACCACTACCACTTAACCCACACAACCACTAACAAATCACCGTTTTCAACTACAAAACCACAACTGCCATTGACATATCCATGCCAGATCCACCACCAAAAGCCACCCACCACCAGATCCAACAAATCCCTTTCAAATCCACCATTTTAAACTACAAAACTAACACTGCGATCGACACATTTATGCCAGATTCACCACCACCACCATTTCTACCAACAAAAGCCATCCCTACCACTAGAGATGGATTGGGGGGCTGGGCTGGGCTATAGTCCCCCCACTTAGGCCCAAGAACATTTTTTTAAAGGTATTTTTTATTTTTTTGGGTAAAAAAATCAATTTTTTATGTGTAATTTTTTCCGTGAAGTAGTCTAATTTGAAATTTTGTAGCCCCAATCTTGGATCCAATCCTGGATCCATCCTGCCCACCACCAAATCCAACAAATCATTCTTAGATCCACCACCACACCAACAAAAACCATCACCAAATCATGATGCAGAGCACAGATGCCACCAACATTGCACTCCACCATCGTTGTCTTAGCAACGATTGCGAACCATTGGGCACCACAAATCGGTAAAACACCAAAACTTAGGATCTGGTACAGATCAGGGGCCCCTACGAGGTTGGACTGTACAGATCATTGCATCTTCTACACCTCTGCACGTAAAGGCTCTGTTGTCGTACCTACCATGTTGCTTTGTGCGTCAATGCAACGGTGTTGTGAGGGAGGAGAGCAGCGTCGTCGGAAGGGGTGGTGGTGCTGTGAGTGGCTGATAGAGTAAGACGAGAGAAGATGAAGAGAGGGAGATAATGGTGGAGAAGGTTTTAGGATTTGGGAAGAAAAAGACGTGGGTACGGATAGATATAGAGAGAGAAAGAAGAGGGAAAAATAAGGGGGATTCATTTAAAAGGCTTGGACAAACTAAACACTTGTTCAAGAAGACCAAGAACTAAGACTTTTAGTTGATAGACCTAAAGTTATTAAATATGAAAAATAGAATTTGTAAAAGACTAAAATATCCTTGTATGTGAAATGATGATATTGCCCTTATTTTCATTTCAATTTCCTGTCAACCTTAATCTCCTTCCCTCTTCTATGAACGACTCAACCACAGCAGATGCCTCCATGCTGATTTTCTTATCATCATTTTCTTCTCTACTTAATGAAATCACAAAATCTACATTCTCATTCCCTTGAACATTCATTTGGTTGAAGTGAATAATAAAGTCTTGCTATATTTTTATTGAGCATTTGGAGAAGAAGAGAGGGTATGGTAAATTTTCGATATTTGAGCCACTTTCTTTCTCCATTGTTTTGAATCATTCGTTCATGTTGTTGTATATGTGTTTGTGGTGTTCATTTTTCAATAATGATTTTGAATTTATTTTATGATTTGATTGGATTTAAAGGGTTACTTCCCAATCTTATTCTCATTACCCCTTATTTGTATTCCTTAGTATTAATTGAAGTGAAATGTAAAGTGGTGAAGGATGATTGGCTTTTTTCACATTGTTTTCACGTGAAACGTGTATTTGATTTTTTCAGTACAGAACGACATTCATATCGTTTTATGAAATTGTGAACGACATAGATATCGTTTTCTGAAATCCATGACAATGTACATATCATTATCAATACTATATGATGTTTGAAATTTGATGAAATTTATATGTTGAGTTACAGGTTATGAACACCATGGACATGGTATGGATATCGATTTGTTATCCAATTGAATATGAGCAGACAGTTGAAGGTAGATGGAAATGAAAGTATTCTGGAAATGGCAAAGGGAAAACAATACCTATTCTTGTTGCAAAAACAATTTCTTACATGGAACTATATGATAAAGTTAAGGAGGCATTGAATATCGATATGAGTCTATACAAAATGGAGATTTCAGCTTTTGTCCCGATAATGTCTAAAGCTCCAGTTGCACCAATCATAATTGATTGTGACAACAACGTAAAGTGGTTTATATCTGCCTGTACAGAAACTTTTCTTTGTGTAAGTATTTTAAATGAAGTTGTTGAGAATCAGGAAGATTTTGGTGATGAAGGATGTTTATTAGTAATAGATGGTGGAGAACAAATTGGAAATATGAACAACGAGGAGGAACAAGATCGAACAGACAACGATGGTAATGATGACAATGGTGATAGAATATTTGTAGATTGTAATGGTTTTGACGTAAGTGAAGATAGTCCCCGAAGGGTAGATGACGAAGTTAATTCTCCTGTGGCAGATGACAATAATTTTGAGTTACGCAAGCATGAACCTCGCAGTAGGGATATAGTGAATGGTAATGATGTTGAATGTACTCAGATTGTATCTGAAAGTGTAAGTTCGCTCTGTTACGAGACATCAGTAAAAATTTTGGAATGATTAGATGTGCGAGTCAACCAGTTGTTTCCATCGAAATATGACCTAATATCAAAATTATAGTTGCTAGCTGTGAAGTGCCAGTTTGAGTACAAAGTTAAGAAGTCAAATAAGAGCACTTATACAATTGTTTGTATTGATGAAAATTGCAAGTGGCGCTTATGGGTAACCAAGATCGTAGAAAGTCCCATTTTCGAAGTTCGAAAGTACAATGGTCATCATTCTTGCTCCATGAGTGTTCGTCACAGAGATCATAGGCATGCTTCATATATGATTATTGGAAACCACATCGCTCCTAAGTATGAAGATGTCAACCGAGTTTACAGACCAAGGGACATTATTAATGACATTCGTCGAGAGTTCGGCATAACCGTAAGCTATACTAAAGCGTACATGGCTAAAAATTTTGCTTGTGGACTGATTCGTGGGAAACCCGGGGAGAGTTATGCGAAATTGCCAGCGTATTGTCATGTTTTGGAGATGCAAAATCCTGGTACACTAACATTCATTCATACTAATGATGATCGGTGCTTCAAGTACATTTTTATGGCATTGGGACCAAGTATACATGGATTTGTAAACTCAATGCGAAAGGTAATTTCTGTAGACGGTGCATTCTTGACATCGAGAATGAAAGGTACTCTACTCGCAGCAACTCCTCAGGATGCAAATTTTCAAATATTTTCACTCGTATGGGGAGTAGTTAATTCGGAGAATGATGAATCCTGGACTTGGTTCTTTTAGAAGTTGAGGTTAATAACAGGTGATACGGATGACCTCGTGATTATATCTGACTGTACAACGTGCATCAAAAATGGAGTTAGAAATGTATTTTGATTTGCTTATCATGGTAATTGTACATATCACTTGCAAAAGAACTTGAAGACAAATTTTCCACGATGTGATGTTGCAACTTTATTTAGGGCAGCGTCAGAGGCTTATACTGTAATCGAATTTGAGTCCTACATGGCAGCTCTATGCAGTAAAAAGGAGGGCATCAAAGAGTACCTATTAGAAGAAGATTTTCAACGTTGGGCTAGAGTGCATTTTACCGGGGTACATTACAATATCATGACTACAAATAATGCGGAATCTATAAATGGTTTGTTGAAGAGTGCTCGAGAATTTCCAATAGTTGGTTTACTAGAATATATTCGTGGGATACTACAAAGGTGGTTTTATGAAAGACATGTTGAAGCAGAAAAATGTGTGACCCAACTCACGCCAGCATTAGAGAAAAAGATGTGCATGACATATAATGAGTCAAATGGGTTGGAGGTAAATCAGGTTTCTCCGGACATTTATCAAGTTGGTGACAATTTAGAACACCACTTTGTGGATTTTTACGAAATGACATGTACGTGTAGAAGATTTGATTTGGACAAGTTTCCATGTGCGCATGCAATTGCTGCAGCAATGTTTAAAGGAGACGAGGGCTATAAATTATGTATCCCCTTTTACACTAGTATTTGTTGGAAGCAAGCTTATTCTAAATTCGTATATCCTTTGCCAAATGAGGTCGAATGGCAAATTTCTAAGAATGTGATAGCGAGAGAAGTATTTCCACCATTGGTACGAAGACAGGGTGAACGACCATCAAAAAAGAGGAAAAGGTCGGCCAGAGAGACGCATGTGGCTCATAAGTGCAGCAGGTGTAAGAAAATTGGTCATGTTCGATCCACTTGCACGGGCCAAGCAGCTAGTAGTGAACATTAATGTTATAACACTATCCTGTTTTGTAACTGTACGACTTCGTACTTATTATATCAACTGAATGAAATCACTTATTAGATTTTGTACTCATTGTGTTATTGAAATATTTTTGTACCGTTGGAATCAAATTTTAGTATTTTAGGTATTCATGTTCCTATTTTCTCACAGGAAATGCAAACTACGTTCATGTCGTTACAGTAAACATGAATGTCGTTCCAGTTCAAAAAATGTACAGATTAACATAACGAGTTATAAATCGTTTCTGAGACACAAAACAACATTCATATCGTTTCAATGTTAAATACACACTGCTTCTCTGATTTTTTGTAACGACTTAGAATTCGTTATGAACATAAATAACGACTTAAAAGTCATTTCAGTTAAAATTAATACTAAAACGATTTCTACCTCGTTTCTGGGACACAAAATGACATTCATATCGTTTCAATGTTAAATACACACTGCTTCTCTAATTTTGCGTAACGACTTAGAACTCGTTATGAACATAAATAACGACTTAAAAGTCGTTTCAGTTAAAATTGATACTAAAACGATTTCGACCTCGTTTTTGGGACACAAAACGACATTCATATCGTTTCAATGTTAAATACACACTGCCTCTCCGATTTTGAGTAATGACTTAGATATCGTTAAAGGCACACATAACGACTTCTAAGTCGAGTTAGTTAAAATTGATACTAAAACGATTTCTAACTCATTTCTGGGACACAAAACAACATTCATATCGTTTCAATGTTAAATACACACTGCTTCTCTGATTTTTAGAAACGACTTAGACCTCATTATGACAAAAACTAACGACTTAGAAGTCGTTTCAGGTAAAATTAGTACTAAAACGATTTCAAACGCGTTCTTGAGACACAGAACGACATGAATATCGTTTCAATATTAAATACACACTGTTTCTCTGATTATCATTTCTTCTCGTTCAGAACGACATTGATATTGTTCTAGCGTAATTGTTCCTGAAAGTTGATCCATCTCGTTTCATTATAAACCGGCCGAGTTCGAAATCGTTTTAGCTGAAATTATAAGTGCAACGACATCAGTATCGTTTCTTCACAGTTGAAATGACATTAGTATCATTATGCTTAAAAATAACGTTTCGACCATCCACGACCACCGACATACCTCCCACCGTACGTATGACGATGAAAACGGGTCATCGAGCTAGCTCAGTCTCACTCGAACGACGCTATGGTAACGTTTGTTATTTCATAGTTGTCTTTCACACTCAGATTGTTTCCATGGAAACAGGGCATCTCCGTTTGCTCTTTCGGGCCATTCGCGAGCTACCAGCCCACTTGTTACGCTCTTTCGATCATCATACACATTTCGGAGGTATGTACAGCGATCGAGGAGGGTCGAAACGTCGTTTCTAGGTATAATGATATAAATATTGTTATGTTCTTGAAGAAACGACTTTGAGGTCGTTGTAGATATTATATAAACTGAAACGAGTTAGAAGTCGTAAAATTACACAAAGAACGACATACATATCATTATGTACCAAGTACTGAAATAACGTAACGTTGTCCATCTCGTTTCTTTACAAATCTACGAGTTCGAAGTCGTTTCACCTGGAATAATAAGTACAACGACATCGGTATCATTTCTTCACAGTTGAAACGATATTAGTATCGTTATACTTAAAAATGGCATTTCGACCAACCACGGCCACCGACATACGTCCCACCGTACGTATGATGATGAAAACAGGTCATCGAGCCTGCTCAATCTCACTCGAATGACGCTATGGTAACGTTTGTTATTTTATAGTTGTCTTTCACACTCAGATTGTTTCGATAGAAACAGGGCATCTCTGTTGGTTCTTTCGGGCCATTCGAGAGCTATCAGCCCACTTGTTACGCTCTTTCGATCGTCATACACATTTAAGAGGTATGTGGAGTGATCGAGGACGGTCGAAACATCGTTTCTAGGTATAACGATATAAATATCGTTATGTTCTTCAAGAAACGACTTTGAGGTCATTGTAGATGTTATATAAATTGAAACGAGTTAGAAGTCGTAAAATTATACAAGGAACGATATAAATATCGTTATGTACCAAGTAGTGAAATAACGTAACGTTGTCCATCTCGTTTCTTTACAAATTTGACGAGTTCGAAATCGTTTCACCAGGAATAACAAGTACAACGACAACAATATCGTTTCTTCACAATTGAAATGACATTAATGTCGTTATACCTAAAAACGACGTTTCGATCCTCCTTGATCGCTCCAAATACCTCTGAAATGTGTATGACGATCGAAAGAGCATATCAAGTGGGCCGGTAGCTCTCGAATGGCCCGAAAGAACCAACGAAGATGCCCTGTTTCTATCAAAACAACCTGAGTGTAAAAGATAACTGAGAAATAACAAATGTTACCATAGCGTCGTTCGAGTGAGATTGAGCCGACTCGATGACCCGTTTTCATCGTCATACGTACGGTGGGACGTATGCCGATGGTCGTGGATGGCTGAAACACCATTTTTAAGCATAACGATACTAATGTCGTTTCAACTGTGAAGAAGCGATACCGATGTCGTTGCACTTATAATTTCAGTTGAAATGATTTCGAACTCGACCGGTTTATAATGAAACGAGATGGATCATCTTTTAGGAACAATTACGCTAGGACAATATCAATGTCGTTCTGAACAAGAAGAAACGATAATCAGAGAAACAGTATGTATTTAACATTGAAACAATATTCATGTCGTTCTGTGTCTCAGGAACGCGTTTGAAATCGTTTTAGTACTAATTTTACCTGAAACGACTTCTAAGTCGTTATTTTTTATCATAACGAGGTCTAAGTCGTTTCTCAAAATCAGAGAAGTAGTGTGTATTTAACATTGAAACGATATTAATGTCGTTTTTTGTCCCAGAAACGAGTTAGAAATCGTTTTAGTATCAATTTTAACTGACGCGACTTAGAAGTCGTTATGTATGCCTATAATGATATCTAAGTCGTTACTCAAAATTGAAGAGGCATTGTGTATTTAACATTGAAACGATATTAATGTCGTTTTGTGCCCCTGAAACGAGGTAGAAATCGTTTTAGTATCAATTTTAACTGAAATGACTTTTAAGTCGTTATTTATGTTCATAACGAGTTCTAAGTCGTTACGCAAAATCAGAGAAGCAATGTGTATTTAACAATGTCGTTTTGTGTCCCAGAAACGAGGTAGAAATCGTGTTATTATCCATTTTAATTGAAACGACTTTTAAGTCGTTATTTATGTTCATAACGAGTTCTAAGTCGTTACGCAAAATTAGATAAGCATTATGTATTTAACATTGAAACGATATGAAGTTCGTTTTGTGTCTCGAAAATGATGTAGAAATCGTTTTAGTATCAATTTTAACTGAAACGACTTTTAAGTCGTTATTTATGTTTATAATGGGTTCTAAGTCATTACGCAAAATCAGAGAAGCAGTGTGTATTTAACATTGAAACGATATGAATGTCGTTTTGTGTCTCGAAAATGATGTAGAAATCGTTTTACTACAAATTTTAATTGAAACAACTTTGAAGTCGTTATTTATGTTTATAACGAGTTCTAAGTCGTTACGCAAAATCAGAGAAGCAGTGTGTATTTAACATTGAAACGATATTATTGTCGTTTTGTGTCTCGAAAAGGATGTAGAAATCGTTTTAGTTTCAATTTTAACTGAAACGACTTATAAGTCGTTATGTGAGGTTATAACGATTTCTAAGTCATTACTCAAGATCAGAGAAGCAGTGTATTTAATGTTGGAACGATATTCATGTCGTTTTGTGTCTTGGGAATGAGGTCGAAATCGTTTTAGTAATAATTCTAACTGAAACGACTTAGAAGTCGTTACGTGTGGTCATAACGATGTCTAAGTCGTTACACAAAATTAGAGAAGCAGTGTGTATTTAACATTGCAACGATATGCATGTTGTTTTTTTTATCTCAGGAACGAGTTTTAAATTGTTTTAGCATCAATTTTAACTGAAATGACTTCGGAGTCATTATGTGTGGTCATCGCGAGTTCTAAGTCGTTATGCAAATAAGGATAGCAGTGTGCATTTTACATTGCAACGATATGACAATGGAAGACAATGGAAAACATGTAGGCTTGTACATGTAAAACTCAACAACCTGAAATGGACAATATCTAAGCTTTAAAGTTATAGAAGACAATGGAAAATATGTACATTGAAATTGTATTCAAACTCCAAAATAGATGCTACTCCAAAATCAAATCTACCAAGTGACTACATAATGTTATAAAAATATAAAAAAATACGAGCAAAGCACAATCTACGGCTCAAAATCCCAAGCCAACAACTCTGCAACCAGTTTCTTTTTCCATACTGGTATGTAATCCGATCGAATTGTATTTACGTCCATATTTGCGTGCAGAAATTCTATGAATTTAATAGCGAATATTCCACAATCGGATCTACAAAAAAGTTGTAAAATTTTTGTATTAATTTTCAACACTCAAGATAATATGGTACTACTAATTATGAAATTAGTTATTCTTACCCGTTCACTTGTTGGGGAATATCTTTTACGTTCATAACTTTGAAGTTCTCCGTACTATATTTGCTTTCACTGGTGACATGAGATTTTATTATCAACGGAATAAGCACCTGTAGAGGCAAAAGGTAAGCTTCCAACGCTGCCTGGCGAATGTGACCCTTCAGACTATCAAACATTAAAATGGCCCGTTCCTCCATGTCAACTTGAACTGCAAACCAATGGTCGCGGGACCAACAAGGAAGATACAAATATTTACAGTCCTTCCAAGGTTTACCGAGCTCCGTAGTAGCCCTTCTCACAGAATTCATTAGACTCTTACTACATTTGAGCTCTTTACTGGACTGTAATTGGCCATATGCATTGACAACAAATTGATAGAAATAAGTGTCCAATATGCAACATTCTTGCCGAAACAAATTGGGAAATCTGGAAGCCCTTTTTCGTATCTGATATAGGGCCTCGTTCATAATCTACAAAAATAAACTAATAAATTCAAACTGAATTCTTTTGTGACATTATCGTAAAATCATTAAAGTTGGATTACTTACACTGTCATTAATCCAACCATCCTCTTTCGAAAGATCCATCAAACTTTTTGCTTGAACATCATAGAAGCGCAAAGGTATAATTTGGCTGTACATACAACAAAATCAACACGAAGTTATATTTAGGTAATACTGTCATTACTTTCACATGTACTTACAACTATATGTAATAATTTACCACAAAGATGTAGTTTCTATCCATTTGCAAAAAGCCTTAACCTTGCTGGGATCTACTTCTTGATAAGGATTGTATACATTGATGTCCTACAACTTTCTCCTCTTCGTCGGGTCAGTGTACGGAGAACTCAGTAAGCGCACTTTTCTCTTCCGACGATACCCTCATCCTTTCGATGGATCGGATCCCGCCTCATCGATTTCTACAACGTCCCCTATATGTTGCAAATAACAACAATTAGAAGTGGAAAATTTGTTTCATTTGGATATAAAGATGTAAAACTTAACTTTGAATTCATTTTTACATACCTTGAGTGGATTCATTTGTATCTACATCATGCTTTTCAGGTGTCACAAAATCAGCAGTCCCTTTCTCCACGTCGGGATGCTCTTCCTCTAATATTATTTCTCTTCCAACACTCTCCTTGATCATTTTTTCATTTTCTTGCTCATCTATATCATTCCCAGATCCAGCTTCATTTTCCAAGTCCTTCCTTCCTACATTTTTGCCTCTAACCTCCTCTTCTAACTTTGGGTCCTCCTCACGCGCTTCTACATTTGCTTCAGCGGCAGGCACATCTCTCACATCATCAAATCCAGGCTCAGTTTCCAACTCCTTTCCTCCTACATTTTTTCCTCTAACCTCCTCCTCCTCCTCTAACTTTAAATCCTCTTCAGGCAGATCTACCTTTCTTTCAGCAGCATGCACGTCTATCACATCATCAAATCCAACCTCCTTTTCCAACCCATCCTTCGGTTCATTTTCTGGTACATAAGTTGTGCTACTAGTGGCACCATCAAATGCACTAGTTGCTAGATGGAACTGACCCGCCACAGCCAATTCAACTAACCTGTTAACCTTTTTTTCCACCCGATCAAGTTGAGTCGATATAACTGCTTGTAGCATTCCCTCAAGTTTTTCAATTTCCGTTCTCAATAAATCCTCTATGTTGATCTCAAAACCACACTGTGGTGGTTGAGCTGCTCTAGGAGACTCTTCGTGGTATGCATGCTGTGGCTCGACATTTTGCTTAGCCTCGTCTCCTTCGGAATGATGTGAAACACTCTCATCTTCTTCCACGATTGGTTATAACTCTTTCCAATAGGCCTCTTCGAGTTCAGCTTCGGTGGGAATCAATGTGGAATTAACCTCCAACTACAAATATTAAAAGGTGGAAGTCATTAGCCATTCATGAAGCTAATTCCACAATTTGTTCCCATTAAACTTAATAAAGACAATCTTACCTCCTTCGAATTCAAAACTTTCTCAATAGTAGCAGACATTAACCTCTTTGGCATTTCCCAAGTGACCATTCTTGGTATTACGTATGGATATTTCATACCAAACTTCATTCCCAAAGTTGGGATCGCTTCAAATGCCCAGATCTATTGCAAAACAAACATTTATATTATCTCACAACACAAATTTATATATATATAAAAAAAAATACGAGTCAAGTGTATTATTTGTTCATACCATTATAGCGAGGGGAAAGGCGTGCAATGAATATCGGCAACGTGATTCGCCTCCGACGTCCGAACTTTTCAATTTATCTCCCATCTCATGTTTGAATATACTGATCATGTATTCAAATGAAAACTATCCTCATGGATACGTCTCGAACCTATCAAGATCGTCCACCAAGTCTAGCCACCATAAATCGATGTATGTATTCTCCTCCGTAGCCTACAGGACGTATGCCAAGATTACGATCAATCCTAACTTACATCTCCCCTCGTTATCTTCCCCCCACTATTCTTAAAATACTCTTTCACGATCCGACACTCTTTCCCCAAGGTCTTATCTACATCGTTATCATCACCCGCATTTAAGCCCGTAACTAAAATAAATTCTTCCAACCCAAATTTTGCATTTTTCTCTCCTATCTTAAACCAAACTTCTTTTTTGTTGGTCCTTATCTTTTGCAATAATACCTGATGTATAACTTGTGAAGCCAACTTTATGTCCTTCAACCTAAGGAGAGATCCAAAGCAGCTTTCACTAAGCTTGTTTTTGTAATTTGTATTGAGCTTCTCATACACATCTCGCATTATTTGCAATCTGCATCTCGTCGTAATCGTAGCATCTACTTGAAGAATCTTCTCCATAGCACCGCAAATTATAAAATATGTACTAATATTAGAACTGATGATAGTAAAGCACATAATAACAAATAAAAAAACTAGAAATATTAAAACAAGCTACCTAGTTCTTCTAGTAGAATTTTTTTGAATATGAAATTTAATAGCAGGTATTATCATTGCTAACAACAAAGTATATTTTATTTGATATTCACTTATTAGGCGTTCTTAGCTTATGTGCTTTATAGAACTTGTAAGTACAATGTATTATAAATTGTGCATGCGGTGGTTTTATAGTTAAATGCCTCACCTTAGTATAGTAATTTGTTTACAAATTCAGCATTTTTCATTTTCTAGATCATTTAAACCTAACATAAAGAAGTCATTTTTTCTTTTAAACATTTGGTAAACTTTCTACAAATTATTCGATCTTTCCTGGAAGAATGAAAAGAGATGACTTTGGACTTGAAGAAAAAGAGTTAAATGTCGAAGAAATAGCTAATAACCCAAACAAAAATAAGAAACAAAAGAATGATGGAAACAAAATAACCATTAATCCAAAACTCATAAAAGAGTTCATGGGCGATGCTATTAAAGAATCAAGAATGATCTCTTTTACAAGCAAAGGCTGGAAATAAATCAAACTTTAAACTATCAAGACAAAATTGAAATTGAGAAGCTCAAACTTTTCATTGCAAGAAAGAAACAGTTAGTTTTAGCCTTGCAAATCACATATATGTAGCCATCACCACCATTAAATTTTTCAAGAAACTACTCCTCTAGTATGTAGCAAACAAATGCAGAAGCAAATCTACCAATAGGAAATCAAATATGTGAGACTTTTAATCCAATCAGCAGATAAATTACAAAGTACTTATTGCTAGGTGCTTAGGTGAATCATAATAACGCAGATGAAATGAACATTAAAACAGTGGGAAATAGAACCATCATTTTTTTCTTTTCACAAAACATTATGATTTTTCTCTCTTACAAAAAGAGGAAATCAGAACATAACCTTTACAAGCACACCTGAGGCCGAATATTGTCAATTTTGTGCCATAAAACTATCATAATGTAGATTAATCGCTCAAAAGATTTGGCTACAGGTACGTAAAGACCATTCCATATATAATACAGAAGTTTTGACTTCCTAAATCTGAGAAACAGAAGTTTTGGCTTCCTAAATCTGAGAAGGGGGTGGGGAAACAAACTTCTACTACAAAATCGGAGGTGGAGAAACAAACAAAATACATTCAGCTGCGCGATACACATTACCTGAAGGTGGTCCAACGAGTTTCAAATTTCCGAGAACAGAGATAGAGAGTGATCGACGGCGAGCCTCAAAAGTGGAAAAAGACAGTGTTTTGATTCTTCAGACCTCTAATTTGGGAAGTATTGGGTTCTTTCTTCTTTCGTTTGGGGAGAAATAATGGAAGGTTATAATTGTCTTTTTAAATATTTGCATATTTATATTTTATGTTATTTTCAAAATTCTGGTCAAAGGCCTTTTAAACAAAAACCACTTGAAAGCAGCCTTCCCAACTCATATCCCCGAAAAATAATTAGGGTTTTGGATGAAAATTGTATATTTAATATTTAAATATGTAATATTTGATTTGTGAATAATGAAACTTTCTCATTGTTTTTAGACTAATGATCTTTAAAAATAGGATGGGATGTAATTTTCACATAGTGTAATATGTCCAATAAAATTTAATTGAATGTAAGAACATGAAATTCACCTAATTGGACTAAACATATTTTTCCACATAAATTGTCGTTCAAGTATTAGTAGTGTTAGATAACATTAGTCCATCTAAATTACACTACATTTACTTCTCGAAAGTTGATAGTTAGAACATGGATGCTAAGTCTTCATTCAATACATTTTATGGAGTGTTATTTAGGTGGGATAGAAGTTGAAGCTTTTGGCCTACATAGACATTCAAGTCGAAAATTGGTCTCCGATGTATTTTATGGAGTGCTATCTAGGTGTCTCTTTTTCTTAAACAGCATAAATTTGGAGTTTAAAAAATTTAAATTTTGCTAAGTCAATCCGTTAGGCAAAGTTTTTGAGCTTAGACGAAGCTCTAGACATTATTTAATTTTTTTCTCTACCATGTCTGTGTCGGACTTCCTAACAGCTAGCATTAGAGAGGAATGGTTTTAGACACAATCTATTTTACTTATGTGATTTATTTTTAAGCAATCTACGTTGACATTGTAGATGCTGAAGTGCTTTTCTTGTTAGAGATGAAATATATATATCTATAATCTTATTTTTAACAACAAAAGTTTATGTATAATTTTGCTGTAATGAAATGACGATTTTATAAAATTAAATATTATTTTTATTTACTAATGTTATTGTATTTATGTATATTGAGTGTGCGAATATAAGCGTGAATGATCATTTGCAATCCATGGTAGAAGGCATTTAGATAGCATGGGCCGAATAAAACTGTTGAACAATGCGAACTAGGATTTTTCGCATAACACCGTCGCTCGAGCTCCAAGCCAACAATAGGCGAACGACTGGTGCATCGCTCAAGCGATGCCTCAAAGACAGGCAGGCGACAAGGTTACTGTTTTTTCCACTCGAACATCAAATGGGCTATTAAGCTAGCGTAAATTCGGTGACTCCTTCTTCCTCCTTATTCCAAACTCGAACCCTAAGATACCTATTTTATCTATACAATATTCCAACTGACTTCTTGACTTTTAAAACTTTTCATATTAGTCAATTTGTCTAAAGAATTGGCAATACAACATAAATCTTAACACGACTTTTGGACAATTGACCTACGAGAAGCTACTTTGGCGCATGGACAAATAAGTGGAGAAGATATTTCGGAAGAAGTATTGTCCAACATATTCAGTTAATCCTGCATTGGCAACTAGTTTCGTACTTACGCGAGTAACACTGAAAAATAATAAATTTCACTACATATCTGTTTGCAATTGCAAGTGAATGACTACATTTTCTCTCTTTTCCATTAAATGTTCTAAAATAACGAATAAATATCAATAAAAATATTAAGAAATGGTAGAGTGGTGTAATTTTCAAGCATATTGGTTTGTTGCTCTCATTCTGGAAGCCCAACTCCCCTCCTTCTGGGATCTTCTTTTCAATTTTAAAATCTGAATTTCCCATTTATCTCTTGATGCTTCTCTACTTCTTTCCTCTGTGCATTTAGAATCTTCATCCAGCAAATTTTCACAAGCCTTGTGTAAATAGACAAAAATCCAAGTCGATTCTTCAGCCATAGACGGATCACAAACATTGGGATGATAAAGAAGTGACATTTTCCTGTAAGCTTTCTTGATTTTGTCCGGCTTGCATTAACAGAGAGCACTCTGTGAAAGTCGATAGCTGCCATTTTTGCTGATGGTAAGGTTGTCTTGCAAGATACAGAGGCAACCTTAAATTTGAGTTGCATAGGCAAGCTCTTAGAGTGGGAAAATGGCATAAATACAGTGCCACTCTTCAGTGTAAACTCAATTATTCTCTGTGAACATTTTGTTTTGGTTCTATCATAAATTTCATCTCAGATCTCCATTTAAAATAACTTAGTTGATGGAAAACTCATAAAAAAATTAAAATATATCATGTGATAAACTGAAACCACAATATATGAATAAAATACAAACATCCCATGTACTAAAAATGCATTTGTTACAAAAACTAATATTTAAACATGTTTTGATATGTAACCTGATTAGCAAAAGAATTAAGTTCACACAATGAGAATGATAACATACCATGATACTTTAAACCTACTCACCAATGATAAAATAAATAAATAAATAAATAAAAATACAATAGCAATGTGACATATTATATATGACACTAAAATGCTTACTACTACACAACATGTAATTAATTTCATGAAAAAAAAAAATCTAATACGCTGTTATATGAAAAAAGTAACGTATCAAATAAAAGCTATTCCTATATTTGTTACTAACTTTGCAACAAAAATACAATTAAACAAATAATGTTATAGGAGTAATAAATATTATACTTGAAACAATCTTCAATAGATATTCGTTGATAAACAAAAGTAAAGAATAACACATTTTAATTTCATAACATCTCATTATACAGAACAATAGATACAAATTATGATAAATTAAAATTTCAAAAGATCCAAGTTTACAGGACAAATACAGCTTACGTACAAAATATAAATTCTAGCAAACATTAGGATTTTAGAGAAATGCAGTTCACGTAGCCATCAATAGAATGTGATGCATTGTAATAAATTCTTATTAAAAAAAAATAATCCAATAAAATTTGAGAAAATTAAGGATTTTCAGTGATAAGTTGTTTTCTTATTTGAATTCAAAGTTAAATCTAATGTTACTAATCTTCTTTGAACTCTTTTGCAGATGAAGGCTGATTTATAAATTATATGTTTGAAGATGAAATACAATATAGAACACAAGATGTTTAATCTTGGCTTTAGGGATTAGAATTTCTCGCAAGATGACAATTGAAAATGGAATCCACATGCGATCGAAGGAAACTTGAATGAATCACAGAAAAAATTAAAGGCTTGGAAAAAGGGGATTTTGATTAAGGAAAGTCTTTGAAAAGATGTGGTGGTCTTATCGTTTGAGCTTAAATTAGGGAAGCATATATTGACTTCTCTTTTTAATTTTTACTTCTAAAATGTTAGTATTTTTGGTGTGAAAAATGTGGAAATGTAATATTGGAATTAATATCTTAATTAGGGCGTCTTGTGCAATTTCCACTTTTTAATCCTCTAAAACCCACTCTCTAAATTAAAATATTAATTTAAAGAATCTCTTGTTTACATAATTTTTAAGATTAACTATTTAAAATAGAGAGCATCTCATATTTAAACAGTCTCTCGAAGATGCTCAGAACCATATGTACCGTTTAACAAAGGATTGAAAATAAGAATTTGGGAAAAAAAAGTGTGGACGCAAGTGAGATAATAAGCAATTGAAGATTTTAATGCAATTAAAAAGTGGTATAACTAAAACAAATTGTGGCGTCAATGTAGACATCCTTTTCATGTTTCAATTTTATTTTATTTTATTTTAACTAATTTAAACATAAGGCTAAAAACTGTCAAACAAAATTTAGCTCCTCTTTGTAGACATTATAAATAGAAATAAACGTAAAATAATATTTTGAATAGTAATTTTTTGGAAAATGAATAAGTAAAAAGTATGTAAAAATTTTGAATTTACGTGTAAAATATTTTATTGAGTAAATGTGTGATTTAAAATGATATGAGAACTTAGTTAGTTATGAAAAGATAGGAAATGAGGATTTTTGATCTTTTCCAAACGTTGAGGATCAAAGTGTAATGATGATCGAAGAATTGAGACCTCGTCGACTATTTTCCTCAATTTCAATTATATTCTGGGGCTGACTGTGCAATTTACAGTTAGCTCTCGGAAGGAAGAGAGAGAGAGAGAGAGAGAGACAGAGAGATGGCGTCGCAGTCGAACGATCCAAGGCAACCATCGGCCGCGCGGCCATACAAGCCGTCAGTCGTAGCCCCGCAAGACCTCCCCGTAGATTACTCCGGATTCATCGCTGTCGTATTCGGTGTTTTTGGAGCCATGTTCCGGGTTCGCATGCTCTCTTAATCTCCGATCTATTTTAAACTTTTAATCGGTTGATTGGCTTACATAAAAGTGTAGATACATACTCCGGAAACTTGTGCGGATGTTGTAATGATTGTTTAGGTTTAAATTGTTCATTGAAGCATGAATTTCACGAGCTGGTAAATGCGTTATGATGATAGATCTGGTTTTTGAAGTATAATTTATTGATCGATTATTGATTTATTCAGTACAAGCTGTGCTCGTGGCTCGCTATTATATTCTGTGCACAATCGCTTGCTAATATGAGGAATGTTGAGAATGACCTCAAGCAAATCTCCATGGCCATGATGTAAGTTTCAACTTTTCAAGGAATAGTTTACACTTTTACACATGTAAATACACGCAGATACGCAATTTTATGACCCCTAGACAGTTCGGGAAACCCTTCCCCCTTCCCCCCCGGATTTGCACTTTAACAAGTATGATCCAATGCTTTGTAGCTTTAACAGTTGAGAATTTTAGAGCCTTTTTTGCATTTGGAGGTGCTGGATTAATGATGGAGGAGTGGATTTTTCTTTTTTATTTTCGGGAATACTACACAAATAAATGCTTATACTGCATCATGCGTGCATCAGGCTTGACAAAGCTGAAATTAAGATCTAGCCCCCGTTTGGCCCCAATTGTTTGATGTTATGATTTTTGGAATAGTGCTTTTTGGTGAATGTGTGGTTGAAAAAGAAAGAAAAGTTTTTCGTTTATGTGTCATATTATTTTATTGGATAATGTGTGGTTAAAAAAAAATTGCGAGAAAAATGTATTATAAATTTAATGGTGACTTGGCGAAGTCCCATATTGAGCATTCAGATAAATGTCTTTTCAACGGGGCTGTCATGGGCGTATTCTTGGGCATAGTATCTTTCAGGCAGTTTTATTACTAAAAGTTTCTTGAGGCTTTTGCTTAAATTAACTGCTTGTTACTGGCAATAAACTTTCTATTGTTTTTAGTAAATATGTCATCTACATAAAGTACTAGAATCACAAAAAGATGGATCAAAGATCCAAGGAAATCTGAGATACCATTATAAATATTCGAGTTTGTGAACATATATTGTCTGTTTGCGCTTGCATACTGTGCATATCTGTCTGTCACTCCACTCACACTCACACTCACACTCACACATATATATCTCTTCTTCCAAATCCTCTTTAGGAAATTAAATGCTAACTTCCATTTGGTGCATTCTGGATCCATATCTTCAACAATTTTTAGAATGCGGCGAATCAAGGCAAACCTGATTACTGGCACTGAGGCTTCCTCATAATCAATTCCCTCATTTTTGCAGAACCCTTGGCAATAAGATGGGCTTTATACCTATTAGAAATGATTATTAGAAATGATCTCCTAAAGCACCGGTGACATGGCACACCAATTGATTGGTAAACAATTAAATTCATGGGACCAACCATTAATTTATTCACCAATTAGTGATATGCTATGTCATCGTTGCTTAACATAAGCTAAGTATCGTTACTTAACATAAGTTAAGAATCGGTGCTCATTAGATACTTACTACTAGATCTATCAGCCTTGAGTTAGATCTGATGTACAATTTCCCGATCGTCTTACAGATGGGTGTAGAGCTCTCTTCTCGTACTTCCATCGATTTCTTACTAGCGGTTTAGGCTCTTGATCATCACTTGAAGCCATGAATGCATCCTCTCTATCTCAAATATACATGAGATCCCAACATAGTTACTTTATGTAAATTCTTCTGGACGTGTTCTACATAGCTAATCTACTGTATTCATAGCTCATCAATTCACAGAGGCTAAGCCCATTTGGAAAATTTATTAATGATTTATAAGTTGGTCAGGCTTCATTTTCAACCATACATTCTAAGAAATAATATTTGTTCCTCAACTAGCTGACTAAGTGCAACAAGATTTGGATCTTCCATTTTGTTAGGTTCGATACCTTAATCTTTTGCCAACCTCAGCTTTATGGCTTGTTTTTTCCTTGGCTCAAAACATATGAAGAGTATTTATTGGTTAAACAAAACCAAACAAATTTAGAGAACGAACAAGTGTTGCAATCCCTAGCCCTTTACTCATTGCGACCCCCCTATGAAAAGTAGCAAATTTTTGGTGGCAGGAGACCGTCGATGCGTGACTTTTACTGTACTTTCCCTTTTTCTATATATTTTTCTTATTGTTGTGTCTCTATATTTTTTTTTCTTGGGGTTGATTTGTTGGAATAAACTAGAGAATCTGTTGTTGCCTTCGGAAAATTGAAATTTGATAATTTTCATAAATGAAAGGAGATGAACATACGTGTTTATGTGAGTTCATGACTGCATTCTGTGTTTAGATGATACACTTGGCAAAGCACTTACCATCTCATTACCTGCATTTATATTAGATGTACACTGGATGCTTGTGCAAGGTGACACAACTTATTATTTTGACATCATCTTGTTTCAATCAGTGAGGATTTAAGCAATTACTTAAAAAATAAATTTAAAGCCAAATGCTTACTGTAGGTTCAGTAATAACGTATTTGATCTTGTGTCTTTTTTGGTCGAAGGGTAGATACATGTCTGATTATTGACCCTGCAGTAAAGACTTGAAGCTTGCTTTATTTTTCATCTGTTCTCCTTGTGCACGCTTTGTAAATTGTAATGCTTGCCATTGTTATATTTCTGGAACCAGGTTCGGCATTATGGGATTGGTGACAAACTACATGGGCTTAGGACCTCGGGCAAGCCCAAAAAAGTAACTTGGATTTTGGATTTATGCTCTAATCATCATAAGCTTTTACCCGTCTCTGTACCCTCGAGAATGTGAACACTCATTTACAGTATTTCGGTATCTGTTTGACTTTTCCTTTAGATATTATGATAGTTTTAATTTCCATTCCAAAGTAATTGGATATATTGGTCATATTGGGGAGGCAGGGTGGATGTTTCTTATGGATATTCACCTATACTTTAGAAGTTAGACTCAATGTGAATTTACCGTTTGTGGTTTTCATTCCCAACTTGGTTTTACTTTGACGGATATCCCCATTGGATCTTGCTACATATACATCAAAGATTACATAATAATTTACATAATGTTGCATCACATTTTGTCATTTGTTAGTTTAAGACACCGTCAACTTTTTCAACCAATCTTTTCATCCATATCATATTATGTAAATCCTTATGTACAATTTTAATGTACAATTAGCAAAGGGTTATTCTATGGGTACATTAGGGGGTACATAAGGGTGTCCATTGGCGGCTCCCTATTGGAGACACCCCTCCAGTAGGGGGCCGTTTTGGACACCCTCATGTACAATATTATGTACCCATAGAATAATTGGACACCCTCATGTACAATATTATGTACCCATGGAATAATTCATTAGCAAAATTCATCCCCATTTATCTCATGTGAAGATTTAAGAACATTTCGTAACCATAGTTTTCTGTAGGCTTAACGTGTTCATCACTAAGCATGCCTCTAAAGTTCAACAAGTGAACAAGCTCGCAGGTGATGCTGCTTTGATTCATCTTGTAATATATCTAATGCTTTGATTTATCTATAAATATATGTACTCGGTTGCCAAATCATCATCTCCCTTGCAAAATCAGACCGAAAATGTTCTCTATAATTTTCATTGAAGTCTTTATTGCTTATTGTGATCGTAAAAAGCACATCGCAAAATACCTTTTTGATGTTGGTGTACTTCTGTTCATCGTAAAAAGTCTGTCTCCAAAACTATATTTTGTTGAAATTTTTTGAGGCCTCACTCAGCATGGAGCGTACTGTTCAATTACTTTAATCATTTTGTTTCACACTTTTCTCAATAGAATTTTAAACTTAATTGGTTATTTCACTTCTCAGGAAAAACCTTAGTGTAGCTATTTATGAAGCACGAAGATGGCAAAAATGGAGGTACTTTTAAAATTGACCTAGTTAAATGTTCTTATTTTCATTTTGAGTTTTAAAAACTTGAAAATTATCACATTAACCTCTTAAATGGTAAAAGACAAAAATGTCCTTAAATATATTATATAATTACAAAATATTGGATAATTTAAAATACATTATTACCCTTTTAGTTAATAATTGAAAATCAAACACTTCCCCACTTATGAAACTGCAAAACGAGTTTCGAACATAGAAAAGCTATCATTTTTCATCTGTTTAAACTTCAAAATATCAAAAAACTTTCAAACGTCGAAGTCATAATTTTTTTCAGATCAATTATTTCAAATCGGTAAGTATATTTACACGTGCTTAATTTCGATTTCAATAAATTAGTGTACGTTTGAGTAGTTAAATAACACAGTAGTTTATAGAATTTTTTTAATAGATCTATAATTTTTTTTCTTTAGAACCATAGAAAAATAAAGTCTTACGCAAAATAAACAATCCGACAATCAACTGTAGGATGTTAACGAAGACTGTTAGTCAGTCGACTGTCATAAGACTGTCTAACAGTCGACATTCGGCTTTTAGACGACTGTCTAACAGCAACAAACGACTGTTTCTAATTAAAAGCTAATTGACGGCTGTAAAATAGTCCACAGTCGGTTGTTTTTCTCGACTGTTTTACGAATTTTTTTTATTATTAATTTCTGTTTTGGCAATTGTCTTATAATTTTAATTACAAGTTGATTAAATAAATAAATATCTGAATTTTTATTATTGTAATTGATTTAACAATTCTATATTGTCATGCAGATATGATAATCCCGGTCTGTTATTTCGGTGATTTCGAACTAAATGAAAATAATAAATGGGAATGAAGATGGACGAGTGATGTATGTGGTTGTATTGCAATTCCCGTAACAGAGAGTATATCATATGCAGAAGTGTATCGGGATTTGCAAAATAAGTTGAATGTCGATTCTTCTCAGTACAATATACAACTGAGATATTTATTCAATGGTTATGGGGATTCGTCCATTCCGATTTCATCTATATTTGTTACTAATGATGATGAATTGAATTATCTATTAGAATTGAATAAAATGCATAGGACTCTGACTGTTCTTGGCGTAACTTTAGTTAAAAAGGATATTGTCGAAGGTAAACGCGAAGATTCAGATGGAGCGGATAATAATGATCGAGATTTTTGGAAGACAGTGGAGATAGTTCCTGCAAATGATGTAGTTATTCCCAAGATAGTTGCTACTGATCGTGAAGTCACTATTACGCATAGAATTCCATCGACAGTTGAGGACAACGAGAATATAAATGATTTTACAAATGAAAATTTAATTGCTTTATCCCAACAGAGACCTGAGTGGGGTGGGAGCTCAGGGGGTGGAACAAGTGAACCGTTCTCCAATTCTTCACGTGTGGTTCCCGATGATGAGAATTTGTATGTCGAGCAACTATTTGAAATCAAGAAAGATTTGCAGGAAGCTGTGCACCAGATGACATTAAAATATAACTTTGAGTTCAAGGTAAAGAAATTAACCAAGTCATTGTTGACAATTGCTTGCGTTGACGACAATTGCAATTGACGCTTGAGAGCGACTAAGATGGATTTGAATGAGTACTTTATAGTTCGCAAATATGCACGGGAACATACTTGCAAAGTGAGAATTTGTCGAAATGATCACAGGCAAGCTCGAGTATGGTTTATTGGTCGACAAATAATGCACAAGTATCGGGATTCACAGATGATCTACCGACCTTCGGACATCATCAACGACATTCGTCGAGAGTATGGAGTGGTCATGAGCTAGCAGAAGGCCTGGAAGGCCAAAGAATGTGCGTTTGAGAATTTAATGGGATCAGCCGAGGAAAGTTATGCTAAATTGGGCAGGTATTGCCATAACATGGTGATAACTAATCCTGACTCGACATTTTTTATTGAGACGGGGGGCGGTGATTGTTTTAAATATTTCTGCATGGCTTTCGGACAATGTATTCAGGGTTTTCAAAATGCAATGCGACCCGTAATTCTAGTCGATGGTACAACTCTGAAAGCTAGATATCAAGGCAAGTTGATTATTGCTACATGTCAAGACACCAACATCCAAATTTACCCTCTTGTATTTGGCATAGTCGACAACGAGAATGATCTGTCAATGCGTTGGTTCTTTTCTAAACTGAGGGAAGTGATCGGGGAAGTCGAAGACCTTGCCTTTGTAACTGATCGGGGACAATCTATAATAAACGGTATTGCTGAAGTTTTTTTCGAGGCACATCACGGGTATTGCATGTACCATATACAAGGCAATTTGAAGACTAGGTATCGGGGTAAAGGTATCGTTTCATTGTTTAGGAGAGCAGCCGAAGCTTACAATGTTAAGGAATGTAATCAGTTCATGGTCGAGATAGGAAGTAAATCATTAGCGGCGTGGGAGTATCTAAAGAACATGGGGATTAGACATTGGGCGCAGTCATAATTTTCAGGACGTCGATACAACATGATGACGTTGAATAACGCGGAGTCTCTCAATGCATTGTTTAAGAAGGATCGAGAGTTACCAATTCTCGCAATGATTGAGAACATTCGTAACAAGTTGCAACAGTGGTTTCATGACCAACGTGTGGCATCACAGAGTTGTACCAGTGTGCTAGCTCTAGCTCAAGAGGAGAAACTCTTCATGGCTGCAGATGTTGCGAGAAAGTTGAATGTGGAAGCACTTGATGAGTTTCGCTTCTCCGTGCAATGTGCACGTAATACAACATACATGGTTGATTTGACAGATAACACATGCACTTATACGAGATTTCAGTTGGAGAATTTCCATGTGAGCATGCAGTCACAGTGGCCATGTATCGAGGTTTTGCAGCGAGAATATTATGCTCTTTGTACTACACGGCTGAGTCATGGAGAGCGGCATATGCTGACACTATATTTCCTCTGTCGAATGAATCCGAGTGAGAAGTTCCTGACCATATTCTCTCGTTCAATAGTTTGTTGCCACCAGCAGTTGAACCGCGTGGTCCTGGACGTTCAAGTACATCTAGAATGCCATCTACTGGAGAGTTTCCTAAACCGCGTAAGTGCGGCAGGTGCAGAGTCATAGGGCATACTCGCCAATTTTGTACCAGATAAATTTCCCTAAATGACAATTAAACTAATGTGTTCAATGTATAATATTTTCGTTTACTTTTACACTGTTCAATGTTTATTCGAGATCACAAATAATTACGAAGAACAGTTACAAATAATTAATTACAAAAAAGTTTTACAAAGATTAATTACAAAAAAATATTTATAAATAATCTATGGATCACAATTAAATTCGAATAAGTCGTAGACTAACTTATTCTGCAAATTTTGTATCCATCTATGTACTTGATTATGAAAATGCCATAGTCGCCCTTGCAAATGAACAATACTGTGTTAGTTTGGTTCCAATTTAATTTTAAAAAAAGATTACAAACACTTACGATATAGACTGTTTAGTCGTCGTCTTATCCCGCATGATGACTAGTCTGTCCTACATAGTCAAGCTCGCCCGTCTAGTCATCGTAGGAACGATCACAGTCACCGACTCTAAGTTTTGCTTGAGCTGCCCCTATGTCAGACATGAATGATCGGGGTTATATACATATATCGTCGACTTAGAAACACGATCTCCAGTGTAATGCAGTGATGATTGACGATCACTAGAATGTATATATGTGTACAGCCCTCCCACAGCTTCCCCCCAACAGTCGGTGACAACCCGATGACCCACTCGAGTATATATGCGGGCAGCACGTACTCGTTACCCATAAGCTGGAGCGACTGATACTCAATGGTAACGGCACGGAAGAACTCGGTGTTCAGTATTATTCGGTCAGGCTTGTAGAATGATTGTGGATATCTTTCAACTCGATCGTACAATAAGTCCATAGCCATATCGATGTGCTACATAAATGAAAAAGAAATAAATAATTATTTCATTTAACAAATTAAACGTAATGTGTACAAACAGTAACAATAATATTTCACTTACATCGTCGGTGAGCTAAGCCCCCTGAGTGGTGATATCATGGAACCACTTGTATGCGTCCGATATCGTTCTTCCGGCTATCATACGGGTGGTGTTGAAAAAAAAGAAAATGTTAAACGAAACTTATATGAGTATTGCTACTCTACTAAATTATACAATACTTACCCGGTAACATTGCTCGCCACTGAGCCTCGAATGCTTTCTATTTGGCATGGTCGACCTCCCGAAACATATTGGGATACGTCCCATCGACGAACCTCCTCCTCTTCGTCTCAGTGGTGAAGGGAGAGACGTCGTACTATGACGGCACTCTCGGCACGTTAACAGAACGCTTGTTTGCCTCAATCACGACGGCCGTCCTCTCCTCCTCCGCCTCGACCACCGTCACCTCCTCCACCCCGGCTATCGTCACCTCCTCCACATCGGGGCTCTCCACCTCCTCCATCTCGAGGCTTGCCTCCTTCTACGCCCCGGCTACCATCACTTCCTCCACCTCGAGGCTCGCCACCTCTTTAATCCTGTGATTAGGGAAAACTTGAACATCGAAAAACTGGTAACTTTGCCCCCGATTGCAAAGTGGAGGGCATTGCCATCAACTAGACTCAGCAATCGACATGGAAGTCCATCAATAATCTGACCCGAGTACTTCAAATCTCTCAACAAGTACAAGGGCCACAGGAGGGACTGGCGCAACATATCAGCATGTTGATCATCAAGCAGCTCTAACACCATAGTGAAACTGTCAAAGCTACTATTCCACGTAGCTTTGCCTGGCATCTGTCTCAACTCACGTCGATATGATAATCCATCCCTCTCAAAATTCAAAGTGTTAGAACATTGTACAAGAGATAATAGAATAAATATAATAATAGAAAATTAAGCGAACGAAATTGTAATTACAATTCGGAACACATAGAGTCATAGTAATTAAAATCATTAATACTGTGAAATGTTTACCCTATTCTCAATAATGTCAATTTTTTTCCTTAATATCAAAAAACGATAATAAATATTAAAATTAACATTAAAATTTAAAGAATTATTTAAAATTACAATTATAAAAATTAATTAAATTTGATGAACGAAAAGAATATTATTTATCAAAACTATTAATAAAAATAAATGCGAAATTTAAATTTAAAATTAAATAATTATTAAAAATTACAATTACAAAAATTAATTAAATTCGATGAACGAAAAGAATATTATTTATCAAAAACAATTAATAAAAATAAATGTAAAATTTAAATTTAAAATTAAATAATTAATAATAATTATAATTACAAAAATTAATTAAATTCGATGAGCGAAAAGAATATTATTTATAAAAAATAATTAATAAAAATAAATATGAAATTTAAATTTAAAATTAAATAATTATTAAAAATTACAATTACAAAAATTAATTAAATTCGATAAATGAAAATAATATTATTTATAAAAAATAATTAATAAAAATAAATGTGAAATTTAAATTAAATAATTATTCAAAATTACAATGACAAGAATTAATGAAATTCGATTAACGAAAAGAATATTATTTATAAAAAACTATTAGTAAAAAAACGAAATTTAAAATTAAATAATTATTCAAAATTAGAATGACAAAAATTAATGAAATTTGATTAACAAAAAGAATATTATTTATAAAAAAAATATTAATAAAACTAAATATGAAATATAAATTTAAAATTAAAAGAATTATTACAATATAAAAATTAATTAAATTCAAGAATGAAAAGAATATTATTTATAAAAAACAATCAAAAATTAAATATGAAATTTAAATTTAAAATTAAATAATTATTAAAAATTACTATTATAAAAATTAATTAAATTCAATGAACGAAAAGAATATTATTTCTAAAAAATAATTAATAAAATTAAATATGAAAATTAAAAATTAAATAAATTTTCAAAATTACAATAACAAGAATTAATGAAATTCAATTAACGAAAAGAATATTGTTTATAAAAAACTATTAATAAAAATAAAAATGAAATTTAAAATTAAATAATTATTCAAAATTACAATGACAAAAATTAATGAAATTCGATTAACGAAAGAATATTATTTTTAAAAAATTGTTAATAAAACTAAACATAAAATTTAAATTTAAAATTAAAAGAATTATTAAATATTACAATTATAAGAATTAATTAAATTCGAGAATGAAAAATTATTATTTATCAAAAATGAGGAAATAAAAATAAATATTCAAATTAAAATTAAAAATTTTATTTAAATTTGACAAATAAATAAATTATTATTTATTAAAGACTAATAATTAAAATTATTTAAAATGAAATTCTTAAATTTATGTAAGAAAAAAATAATAAAAAAACTAAAGACAATGGGCTGACCGTCGTAGTCGGTCTGCTTAATAGTTAGTCAGCCCAAATAATGGGGCCGACTGTTAATCAGGTCAAATTAAAAAAAATAATTTATTGGGTCAACCATAACAGTCGGCCCATGAAAAAGCAAAACACAATCATGGGCTGATTGTAACAATTAGCCCATGACAATTGGGGCCAACCGACTGTTAACAGTTGGGTTAACCCGACTGTTAACAATCGGGTTTTTTTCCTAAAATGCCAGCTGCAATCGGGTTAACACCCGACTGTTAACCCAATTGTTAACAACCAGATTTTTTCCCAAAATGTCGGCTGCCAACAATTTTCCCGACTTTTCTCGTCGGAAAATCTCCATTTCCGACAAGAAAAGCTTGCAAATTTCAAAATCCACCTATTATTCTCCAATTTAAACCCATATTCATACTTCTATACCTACATAACCAATAATACACTCCAAAAACCTCCACAAATTCAACATTCACACACAATATGAAAATCTAAACATTAATCTAGTTAATTAACAACTCGAAGCTTACCTTTAACAAGAAGAAGGTCGTCGGAGATGAACTGAAAACGTTTTTGACCGACTGGAAATCGACCGTAGCTTTTCCTTGGTTTTGGTCGACTGTAAGCAAATGAGAAAGTGACCGTCTGAGGGTATTTTGGAATTTTGACCTTTAAAATCAATTTTCGCTTTTTTCTTTTAAAAATTGGTCAAATGTTACTTTGGAAATACACATGGGTTATTGGGTCATTTTCAATGATTTCCTCGCAAAAATACACACAAACACACGCATACAGAGAGACATTGATAAGATAGATTAAACGTTAAATGACAACAGAGATCAGATTCTCAGTGCAGGCAGGATTTTGCCTCATTGAATCTAAATACAAGTGATGTAAAAGAAAACACACAATAGCTTGATCTAAATATTCGGAAGTTTTCACATATGTTATGTTTGGACTAATTTTTAGATCATTAGAAAAATGATACACATTGCACGAAAATTATACGCATAAGAATGTGATCCATCGTCCACCTATCTTATTTGAAGATGGCTGAGCAGTCTAATCAGGTTTTTTAACCCTTTTTTTCTGTAGAGATTTAGTTAGGAATAGAATACTGAAGCTTGAATGACATCCTACTTATATTCGAACATCAACAAAGTTGATTCATTTATGACTAAGCGTAAACATACAAGAAATAAGGGAATGCAATTTATATACTTGCTACATATGTAGCCCCTGTTGATGCCAATTAAAAAGCGGATCTTCATTTTTATTTTTATTTTTGGGAAAAAATAGATTTGGAGTAGTGATGTTTTAGGGCATGTGTAGTTAGAAAGTAGGGAAAATTTTTGGATTTACATGTAACATATTTTATTGCGAAAATATGCAGTTGAAAATTAATTTTAGAAAGAATTTATTTTTGGAGAATGATAGACAAGCACGGGCATCGTAAAATGAATGAAATAACTAAAAAATTGACTTTAGTCATACTTAGCTTGTACGGGGACAGAAACCAGATTTCCCATTCAGGCAATCGTCAGCCTCATCAAGCCTAAATGGCAAACAAGAATGCCAAGAGAACAAAACAATAGCTTCATCTGTCATATTAGATAATTTTCAAATCTGCTATTTGTTTATAGGCAAAGTTCATAGTTGATTACATCATTGAAAAGTTCCAAGCACATAAAATATTACCAGTCCTAATCTATCGTCATTTCTTTTATTAATCTCTCGAATTTGTTCACTCACGAATACATCACTGGCAATAATACCTAAAGGAGATTAGTCAACAACCGAAAAATGGAAGTTAAGGGCAAGAGAGCACATGTATTGGCTGTGCCAGGTCCTGCTCAAGGACATGTCCGACCACTCATGAAGTTGATGACCCAAATTGCGAATCGTGGGATTAAGGCTTCATTCGTTAACACAGAGTACATACATGCCAAAGTGATGGCTGCAATGTCTGAGGAGGATAAGAGGCAAAGCCACATAGAACTAATGTCGATTCCAGATGGACTGCCTCCTGAGGATGATAGAAGTCAGTGGTTAAAGCTACTAGAAAGTCTCGCAAGAACCATGTCCAGAAATTTGACAGATTTGATAGAGAAGATTAATTGTAAAAACAAGGATGAAAAGATTAGCCATATCATAGTTGATACTACAATTGGGTGGATTCTGGACATTCCCAAAAAGATGGGAGCTGAACCAGTGGCCTTTCAACCTTCTGCAGCTGCAAGCATGGCCCTCAAACTTCATATTCCAAAGCTTATTGAAGAAGGAAATCTCGATATGAATGGTAAAATTAAAGTTTCAAATTTTGTTTGTTTGTTCGTTTTGATCCTTTTATTCTTCTTCTTTAGTTTTCATTTCCTTCTGGTGGTCGAGGTGTTGGAGATTGGAATACATATAACAATTTGCTCTCTTTGCCAGGATTCATGATGGAAAATGAATTGATCAAGGTGTCACATGATGTACCTCCATGGAGAAGAAATGAACTGCTATGGAGCATCCCGAGTGACCTAAAGGGTCAAAAGATATTGTTTGAATGTATTCTGGCTGCCGGAAAATCAGTACATCAGGCCACTTGGATACTCTGCAATACTTTATATGAACTTGAATCATCAGCTTGTAATTTGATTCCCAACTTCTTATCAATTGGACCACTGCTTAGGAGTAATAACTTGAAATCTTGTGCCAGTGGTGGGAGCTTTTGGGTGGAGGACACAGCTTGTTTAAGCTGGTTAGATGAAAAACCAGATGGTTCAGTGATTTATGTTTCTTTCGGCAGCATTGCAGTGTTATCTCAAGATCAATTGAATGAGCTATCTCTAGCTCTTGAACTTTCAGGCCGGCCCTTTCTGTGGGTCGTTAGATCAAATCTTGCGAATGGATCCCGAGCTGAGTACCCAGATGGCTTCAGGGAAAGAGTGGCAGAACGCGCAAAAATTGTAGAATGGGCACCTCAAGAGAAAGTATTGGCTCATTCTTCTGTCTGGTGTTTTTTGAGCCATTGTGGATGGAACTCAACCATGGAAGGGTTAAGCTTAGGTGTTCCTTTCTTGTGTTGGCCTTACTTTGCAGATCAATTTCATAACGAGAACTACATTTGTGATATGTGGAGGATTGGTTTGAGACTGAATCGTGATGAGAATGGCCTCAGATCAAGGCATGACATTGTAAGTAAAATAGAAATGCTGTATTGTGATCTTAATGTAAAAGCCAATGCTCTGAAACTAAAGGAAATGGCTCAAGGGAGTGTCACTGAGTCTGGATCTTCTTTTAAGAATTTCGAATCATTCATCAGTCATCTGAAAAAATGAAGCACACTCTTTGTTGCATTATTAATATAATTATGCAGGCAGTCTTATTGAATTATTGAGTTTCTAGTCTTATTGAATTATTAAGTTTCTTTCGAGGTTTTTCTTTTGTTAGAATATTTGCAACTTGGGCCAATATTCCCCTCAATAAAACTGTAGACAATGTTGGAAAATGAAATGGGTATTGAGATAATATATGACATGGTATGAAGTATATGTTTGCAAACAAATAACTAGATAAAAGTCAAAGATTTAATGGGCAAAAGAATAGAGTATTTTATTCAATTGACGAATATGGAAAAATCAAATACAATAAATGTGCCTACATAATTGTTCTATATGTCAATAATACAAAACTTGTGAAAAGAGTTGAGTATTTATAGAGGTGCATGCCAAACTCTAGAAATACCATAAAAACGGAAACAAGATCAAAAATCATGTGGAATAAAGGAAATCATATCCCCCCAAAAAATATCCAACTTAGTTTGGGCAAAAAAATAAAAAAATAAAAAAATAAAAATTCCAACAATATCCAACTTGACACAAATTCCAATGCAACAAATGAAACTTCAAAATTTCTCTACTTGAAAAACATATTCGATTGTAACGAAAATTTCAAACTTTTCAACAAGAACCAAATTTTCTCGAGCACAAAATCTATTTCACGGTATCCAACACGGATACATGAACCCAAATATTGGGTTTCCCAAAATTCACAAAGAATTAGGGTGCATTCTCTTCGTATTTTAGTTTTGTAGTTTTGAGTTTTGAATTCATTTTGAGTTTTATGTTTTGAGTGTGTATTTTGAAATTATTCAAAATACGTTCACTTTCACATTTTGAGAAACGTTTTTGAAAACAGAAAAATGGAAAAAATGTTCACTATGAAATTCTTTGAAATTTTGAAAAATTTGTTTACCACCAGGTCCACCACCGTCAACCACCGTCGGTAGACACAACCACCACCATTACCATCGACCAAAATCAACACCACTCTCGCCACCATCAACCATCAACACCACTGCCACCACCAACCACTACCACCACCCTGAACCACTCACCACTGCCAAAATCAACACCACCCACCACCACCATCAACCACTGCCACTACAAACAGACCATTACATCAACATCATCGCCACCACCATCAACACCCATCGCCTCCCAAATCCAAAAAACAAAAAAAAGCCCAAAAGAGAGAGAAGGCAGATTCTGGACAAATTTGCAGGTAACCCATCGCCGTCAGATCCCCATCACGATGAATTGCAGCTTCCCTCTCTTCGATTGTCGGTAGAGATGGGCCCAAACCACAGCAACGTCGCCTCCCTTGGGTCACAATGAATGGGTTGCCACACTGTGTTCACAGCAGCGTCGCATCCCCAAGCTGGCGTCGGCGCATCTCCTTCGTCGCTGATTGAAGTGTGCGACCATCCACAGCCGGCGTCCAGGAGAGAGAGAAGGCAGAGAATGGTTGGAAGAAAGTGACGAGATTTGGTTTTGTGTTTCAAGATGCGTTTTCTGTGTTTTGTATTTTTCTCGAGTTTTGTACATAAAACAACCAAAATGACATTTTGGTCATTTTGTGTTTTCTTCACAAATTTTTTTTGTGTTTTTGAAAATGCGTTTTCGAAACGAGAAAGAGAACACGTTTTCACTATTTTGAAAAATCGAAAACAGAAAACGACCCGAAAACGAGAAAGAGAACGCATCCTTAGAAATTACCAAAATCCAATGGGTCTATTCCTAACAATTGAATACGATGGAACTATAGGGAATGGTGCAAAGCGGAATTACTCGTATCCTCCAAACAGGGCTGAGTAGCATTTTTCAATATGGTCCCTGAGCTAAATCCCAAATGCATAATAGTATCACACTGAATCTCCACTACGGTACTAAATCTATGTTGTCTTTTCTTCCCAAATTCTGCCCAATATAATGGGACCTCTTATGCCTCTCTAATACCCTCAAAACTCCATCTCCTTCAGAGAAAAGTGTACCATTTTGAAACAAAAGTACTCAATGAAACGAGATTCTTCTTCAAGTTTGGAATATGTTGAAGGTGATCAAGTGTTCTACATGTTCTATCTACCAACTTTAATTTGATTCTACCAATACCAACTACCCGACAAGGTTCGTTGTTACCCATGAAAATGACACTTTGCATCATCATTTCATATATTTCAAACAAATTTCGATTGGAACACATATGAAGTGCACAAGCTGTATCCAAAATCCACTCTTTGTCAGGTTTGGATTCCATGTCAGAAATCGTCAAAACATCTCCATCAATCAAATAGTTTTTGATTATGTTGGTCTCATCTGAAGTATTTGATTGCATTTCATGATTTGTAGTCAATTACCTTTGTCTTGCAATTTGTCACGATCCCTTTAATGTGTCCTTTATTCTTACAATAATAATAAACCTAATTACTAAAATTTGATCTCGACTTATCCCTTCTATGATCACTATGAAAAATACGGCCTTGTACATCTGTGACCTCAGATTCAACTAGATGCTTCATCTTCTCTTTTAAAAACGAGGTATCATACATGTCTTCAATGGTGAGAGTATCACAATTATACAAGATAGCATCTCTAAACGAAGCGGGCAGCGAACACAAAAATATTAAGGCCAAATCTTTTTCTTCATAATTTACCTCTAAAGTCTTTATATCGCGACGATCTACTTGAACATAATTACATGATCTTCTAAAGATCCGCTTTCAGCCATTTGATGAGAATACAACATCTACTTCAAATGCAATTCACTTGATAGACTTTTAGTTATGCACAATTGCTCTAAATTCAACTACAACACAGTTGGAGAATGATGTTAGAGGGATGAAGATATATTTATAAAAGTGACTTCCGATCCTTCTATTGTGTCTCCTCTGTCCTCCAAGTCATGGGTATCTTATCAAATCCTAACAATGCACCATCCAAATTCATCTGTGTGAGTATAGTTCATATCTTCACTTGCCACAACGAGAATTTTGTATTGCGACCCAAGAGCGGAATTGCATACTTCATGGCTACCATCAATATCCAAAACCTCAAACAAATCACAACCAATAGCTCTGATACCACTTGTTGGAAAATAAAACGATATGATACAATATAAAGTATATGATCGAAAACAAACAACAAGGTAAAAGACAAAGAATTAATTAGAAGAGGAACGAAGTATTTTATTCAATTAAGGAATATGGAGAAAACAAATACAATATTTTTATAAGACAAAATTTGTGAAAGAATCTAACATTTATAGGGGTGCATGCCAAACCTTAAAAATACCATAAAGATGGAAACGATATCAAAAATCACAGGGAATAAAAGAAACAATATTTTATTAAAAATCCAACCTAATTTGAGTCAAAAAAATCCAACAGATAATTGGCTTGCCCGTGCGAAAACTTGCTTCTACTTTTAAGGTGAAGGAAGAGAAATATCTCATTTTGTCTTGTGTGCATGTGTTTGCGTTTTGGATTTGATTTAAAATTAACTGAATATTAGTAAGACTTGTTGATTTAATCTTACCTTCAATTATTTAGTCTCTACAGTTTAGTGTTCTATATGTTGTAATATTTGGAGATGAAAAAACAACTTTTAAGAGAGGGGATAATTCTTTCAATTGACCACTCAACTCTATTTAATCAAATTGATTTATCATATTGACTCCATTCATAATCCCTTTATATTCTTCTTTTCTTTATTTTATTGAGGATCAATCCATTTCTCTCATTCTCGAATAGGATGCTTGACTTTAGGTCAGTTGCCTTGCAAGACTTCGCACTTATCACTTGAATTGTGCATTGAACTTAACCACTTATAGACTTTACAAATATGTGTCTATACAAATCCCATTACTATTCATGTATATCTATAATTTAAAATATCACATCAAGTGAGAATCATTTTTTGGATGATTTTAACCCCCTACAATTCATCTATTTCAATAATACCTTACTTCTGGTTTTTTGATATGTAATAAATACTACATAATAATGGTCATTTATGAAATTTGTGTTATTAATTTTCAGTTAATTAATATTCACATTAACCTAGATTCAATGAAATTTCATTTGATGAATCTTGAATTACATGAATTTTGAATTATTATAGATGAATTTATTCATATTTATGTATCTAAAATTTTTAATGGGTGTTTAAATTTATATATTAATAATTAATTTTTATGTATCAAATGTAATATAAAAAAGATTGCTCAGTTATAGTATTTCATTATTCCAAAAAATTTGAATCATAGAAATTGAGTTTTAAGAGTACAATTTGAGTACAATTTTATTCAATTAAATTTTTATGTTAAATTTTATTTTCTTTAATTCATCCAAGACTCATCAAATCCTCCAATAAATTGAAACCAAATATTACTTTGACTTCACTTATAAAGTATTTTAAAATAATGTGCTATGCACGTTCAACTTTGACCAGTTAATCTAAGAATATAAATCCACTAAGGCATAAGTTCATTGTATACGTATTCATTAATTATAATACATGTATCACACAGCTAAATACCCGAATAATATAGAAAAAAATGAATTAATTATCTACAAATAAAGGTTATTTTTCCAACATCGCCATCAAACTTGGTTTATAGTAACTTCGAGTAAACTTTGAAAATTTATCAACCTTCAATGGTTTACCTAGACTTCAAAACTTAAACACCACATATTGTTTGTAAACATAGTTTTGAACAAGATGATACTTCATGTCAATGTGTTTGTTTAGATAATGAAGAACATGATTTTTAGCCAACAAAATTCTGACTTGTGATAAACAATAATATGAGTCGGATCATTTTATAGCAAATGAACTTTCTTTAATAAATTTCTAAAGTCAAATTGCTTGTCAAATACGGGATGCAACAACCAAATACTCCACTCCACAACTTAAAAGCATAAAGATATGTTGTTTTATCAAAGATCGTGTAAAAGTCATATCATTAACTACACCAAAAAAGGGCTATTGCAACGACCAAAAAATGTCGTAAAAAGTCATTTGCAGCGTCTGTTGCAAAGCTTGATGTTACGTTGAGGTAAGAGTTTTTGCAGCGTTTAAAAAACGTTGCAAAAGCATGTCTATTGCAACGTTTGCCGAACGTTGCAAGTGTTGAGGTAAGAGTTTTTGCAGCGTTTAAAAAACATTGCAAAAGCATGTCTATTGCAACGTTTGCTGAACGTTGCAATAGCAGGCAAACGTTGCAATAGCCTGTTTATTGCAACGTTTGACAGACGTCGCAATAGATATACTTTTGTAACATTTTTTAAACGCTGCAAAAGCTTATCTATTGCAATGTTTGTTAAATGTTGCAATAACTTGTCTATTACAACGTTAAAAAGATGTTGCAATAGCAGACTATTGCAACGTTTAAACAAACGTTGCAATAGATAGGCTTTTGCAGCGTTTAAAAGATGTTACAAAAGCCTATATATTGCAACGTTTGTCAAACGTTGCAATAGATACGCTATTGCAACGTTGGAAAGATCCAAAATAATAAACTAACTAACATGTACTCATTAAATTTGTAAAATATTCAACACATAATCTTTTCCAAAATAAAATTAAGAGTCTCCAAACATGTACTATCAAAATATAATTAGGAAACTACATAAACCATAATTTAAACTAGAAACCGTTGCATGTTACTTGATCAATACCATTGCCACTGGAACAATTTCTGTCCAACGAGCCTAGCATCAATCTCACTTGAAAAAGAAACTTTTTGTTGGAGAAAGATCGACGTGTAATCAATAAGTCCCGTAGAGGTGTTTTTAGCCAACAATCACCGAATAAAAATAAACATTCAAATAGCAAAACTTTTCCTTTTCATTGAGACATACTTAATTGTGACAAACCAAGACAATCACAAAGGCATTTCAGGCTTAGCACAAAATCATGTTGCCCACACATTAACAAATTACCCACTAAGAATTCTAGCCTCAGTATGAAATCATGTTTCAACCATTCAATAATTCAATAACAAAAAACTTATTGAATGAAACCTAAGAATTAAGCCAAGTAACCTATTAAACCTCACTGCCAAAATCTCACTAGCTAACCAACCAATTACATGAAACTACTTCATACGTACCAACCAACCAACCAACACTAAATACTATTTGGGATGGAAAGAAAACAAAAATAGGACATGTATATGTTATAAATTCAGAAAATATACCTTAATCAATAAGTCTAATACTGCTATTTGGCAAAGCAACAGTACTTCACATGGCTTCACTAAGAGTGCGGAATTCATTTGTAAGTCTGTATAGAATCAAATTACCCATATAGACTTCTTCAACCTAAAGCTTCCAACAGTTTCGACCGAGTGGCAAGTGATGCACTTTTGCACTCGGGTCTATTGTGGTAATCTTCTCTTCTACTACGACTTCTTCCTCCTCAAACACGTACCAATGCAACAGTTGACATCTTGCATTTGTCTTGGGGGTAGTAGTTCCTTGGACACCACTTCCTTGGTGTGACTACAAATTCATAATAAACAGAAAGTATTCTTTTTTAAAATTAGAATGCTACAAACTGAATATATATTAAATAAATATTTAATAATATAGGAAAAGGAAACCTGAGTAAAAGCATTTGAATTCTTATACTCCACATTCTGTATAATGATACAAAAATTACAAAAAGTTATTATACATGTAATTGGCTATATAAAGCTATATAATCATAAAATGTATAAAAAGTAACTACTTATAACCTGCCGAGAAAACCTGATAAATGCTTCCATTTTTTCTTCTAATGCCCCCACCTTTGTGCTTGAATCTGTAATTGGCTTTCAATTCTCTAACTCTCCCACTACTTTGTATTTGTCCATCCACCTTTGATGGTACAACTACAAATCCGAGTCCCCTAACTTTCCAAAAATGCAACAGAAAACTCAATCAGCTCATGGTTCATCTTGTTCCCTATTTAACAGTCAGTTAAGACTCTCCCCAACCATTCTTAAGAGCAGTTTTCAACATGTTTCGAACCCATTTACATGATGGTCTTATTCTTCGTCTCCCTATGCTATTTTTCAAGGTTACATAGGAACATGTCAAAGAATGATGATGCCATGTTCTTCACTAAACTTCATAAATATATTACCAATATATTCACTACCACGATGTTAGCATAAATATTTGACCTTGTAGCCACTTCGATTTGCAACCAACGCCTTGAAATTCTTTAAAGCCTCAAATGCATTGGAATCTAGGAAAATACACCCATGTTTTGCAAGAAAAGTCATCAATACATAGGAAGAAATAGTCACTTTTACTACCAAGTGATGTTGATACACGTCTTCAAGCACTTAGCTTCTTCCCTTTTAAATGTACAACAAGAACATTTGATTCTGTCACTAAAACCCAAGCAAAAATATTTTATAGTTTGTATCTCGAATTTTCATTATAATGTTATATCATTTCTCCAAAAATATCCTTGAGCTCTTTCACTTCTATTGTTGTTCTTTTCCTTGTTTTGTACAATTTGCTACGTAAACCGGTTATTGCTTTTCTTCAACAATCTTTTGTTGTGAGCTTGTAAAGTGCCTACAATTTCATCAATGGTAATTTCTTTTCAATCCTTTGATTCTAGGATTGCCATCATAACAAAGTTGGATTTTATATGTAAAGATTGAAGAATTCTTTCGATCACTTAGTTCTTTTCCATGTCTCTTAATATCACTAACAACCACCAATACTCGTGGGATAATATAAAATTGATTTAGGTTCCACTTCCTTCATTGAAAGTGCCTCATGTTCTCTGGATGTTTTTTACTTCGTTCGCATCCTAATATCAATTAGCACAAAAAACCACCTCCAATGACGAGCGAGGTAGATCACTACACGCCAATGTAAGACCGTTGACCCTCCGAGGGCTCTCTACCTCTACGTGAGGCCATCGACCCCCGGGGGCACTCCACCTCAACGCGAGACCATCGAACCTCCTGGGAGCTCTACCTTTATGCGAGGTTATCGACCGTCATGGAATTACCTACACGGCTACCCCTAACTTAGCCATAAAATCTTTGATAAATTGACAAGGTTCCATGGCGGTTATCACAGACACAACCTCTAGGCGGGAAGTTAAAAACTCCCTACTCAGAATGTGGGGATATGGGAAAGCCAATGTGGGAAACGTTGCACTAGGGATGGCAAAAAGGCTCGAGGGCTCGGGCTGCCCGTGCCTGGCTCACAAAATCAAGGCTCGGGCAAAAAAAACTAAGGCAATTACCAGCTACCTTTTAAATGAGAAAAAAAGAGGAGAAAAATAGAAAAAAATGAGTCGGCTCGGCTCGGCCCAGCCCGTTTTGGCTTGATAAGGCTCGAGTTGAAAGCTCGGTAGAGCCTCGGGCAAAAAAAATTCGTCTTCAAAAAGCTCGAGCCGAGCCTGAGCCTTGATTTTCACTTGCAAGCCGGCTTGGCAACCTACGTGGTACCACGACCGCTAGGCACTCACCCCGCTTTCAGCGTCTATAAATACTCCTGAATGTGACACAGGTATGAGGGATATCATTTCTCTTAGCCATCTGAATTCTATCCTTATATTTCCTAATACCATATACTGATTATCATGTCGGAGGTAAAACATAGGAGAAAGCTTTGCCCTCATTTTTTAAGTTACACACTTCCGATGGAGTAGCAGGAACGCCAAACGCCACTAGGTAGACAAGGAGGTGTTGATTTACCACCATTTCATTGGCGTCGTCTGTGGAAAATTCTTCCACTGAACATAAAAGCTATTCAAGAAGATGAACAAGAATTAGAATCAGTCACCAGGGGCCCCGACCTGCCACCACCGTCGTAGTATGTGACACAAAGTCAGTTCAGCGCCTTGGAGACCTAGTTAGTTGCTATGATGACCTTTCGACAGAATCAAATGCAAAGAGCCACCCTCCCGTCGATACATTCGGTAGAGGCCGCGCCGCCATCCTAGGAGACGCACATAGAAACACCACTTGTCATCCAACTGGTGACTGCAGGCTCGAGGACTCCAAGGATGACGGTCGTGCAGGCCGCGCCACCCATGGCAGATCTAGAGTGGAGGATGGAGGAGATCATGATACAGAAGATAGATGATGCATTATCCAGGAGAAAGGACAAGTGTAGACAGATGGTTTTAGAAGAGGAATTGTTCGGGCTTGAAATCATTGCAGTCTCTCTACCTAAGGGCTTCAAGCAACCTATGATAGAATGAGGCTGGGTCACAGACCTGCTTAACCATCTCCGGACCTTCGTTGATTTAATGAGGCTCTTTGCAGCGCCCGATGCAATGATATGCCAGTCATTCCTCCCGACCTTCAGATAGGAAGCTAGAGATTGGGTGGAAATAGGGATGTCAATAAGCCAAGTCGAGTCGAGCCGACTCGCGAGCCGAAACTTGAGGCTCGGGCTTAGCTCGGGTAAAGTGAGCAAGCTTTTTTGCGAGCCCAATTGCTCGGTCAAATTTTTTTTTTGCTCAACCCGAGCTTTTGGATCAGGCTTTTATGGGTCGAGCTAGGCAGGCTCGCTTTTCTTACCTCTTTTTTTTAACGGCTGCCTTAAAAGGCAGTCAGCTATGACTACCTCTTAAGGCAGCAGTTGTGCTGCCTAATTTTTTTCTCCTTCTCAGGCTCGCAGGCTGGCTCGAGCTCGGCCCATCCTCCCAAAATGAGGCTCGGCCCAAGCCTCGAGCCGGGCCAGCTCAGGCTTTTCCTGAGCCACGCTACGGGCGGCCCGAGCCGAATTGCCATCCCTAGGTGGAAACATTAGCCCCCGATCTATCCAAACGTTTGATGAACTCTCCAGGAGCTTTGTGACCTACTTCCTCAGTAGCAAGAGGAAGACGATCATTGGACTGATGTAGGTCGTCCAGGAGAAGGATGAGTCTTTGCAAGAATACCTGGCCCATTTCAGCCGCATGACCCTTGGAATAAAGGACCTTCAGATGTTAGCAGTGGTGACCGCGTTGATGAACGGAACTCGGAATCAAGCCTTTAAGATGTCGCTTTCCAAAAATCCCCCAGAGTCAATACACGACCTATTGAAGAAGGGAGACAAATATATTGATGCTGAGGAAGCAGAGGTCACAAAAGATCTTACAGAGGAGTGGGATATGGAGAGTCACAAGCGAAAGACAGAAGACGAGTTAAGGTCTGCCAACAAAAATAAGTCAAGGAGTGAGCAAATGGGCAAGGGGGCCACCCAAGACCGACTGATTAGGCAGAAATGGGAAGAGGCCATGATGTTCACCCCTTTAAATACCCCTGTACGATGCTATTGATGGAGATATGAGACCTGAAGGAGCTTAAATAGCCGAGGCCCATGGTAACGCCATCTGGCAAGAGAAACCAGAGCAGATACTATCATTTTCACAAAGATCACGGGCACGATACTTACGAATGCCTACAGCTAAAGGAGGAGATCGAACGCCTTCTGAGACGGGGGCTCTTGAGCAAATATGTGAAGGACAATCGGGATAAACAAAAAATGGAGGACCGTCCCCCGCCCAAGGCTGGAGTGATAAACATGATTGTAGGGGGGATAGCAGGCGGCGGAGATTCAAGTTCAGCAAGGAAGAGATACGCGCATTTCCTTGGGATCTGTTCTATCCAAAAGAAAGCGAGGTTTCGTCAGAACATCACTTTTGGTAAAGAAGATTTGGTAGGCGTAGCACACCCACATGATGATGCTTTGATAATAATAGGCGACATAACTTATTTCGACGTTAAGAGGGTACATGTCGATAGAGGTAGCACAACAAATGTACTTACATAGGATACTTTTTTAGGCCTGAAGATCTCCCCTGATAAGTTAAAAATGGTGACTAGCCCCTTACAGGACTTTGGAGGGGCTACGGTAATTTCGGAAGGGACTGTGGAGCTCTCAGTCACGCTCGGCACATATCCGACCACTGTAGTAATTGTGGCAAGCTTCTTAGTTGTCCAAACTCCCATGGCCTACAATGTGATCTACGGTCGACCACTGCTAAATGCAGTCGGGGCCATCCTCTCAACCTATCACCAGGTCATGAAATTCCCAACTAGCAGGGAGGTCGGGTATGTGTTAGGGGATCAACAAGTATCTAAGAAATGTTATGTCAACAGTATATCAATCAGAGGAGCACCAGCGATCATGATGTTGGAGGTCGAACCTCTAAAAGGACTGATCAAACCACTTAACATGATTGAAAGGGTCTCGGTATCAGAAGGACGGGAGTTCAGCATCGGGGTCGGGTTGGAATCTGATGAAAATGGAAAGTTTGTGAGGTACCTGGTAGACAACCTAAATATTTTCGCATGGAGCCCGAGCAACATTACTAGGATCAACTCAGCAATCGCTCAGCATCGCCTCGGTGTCCTATCCGGAGCCAAGACAGTGAAGCAAAAGAAAAGGAACCTCGCTTCCGAAAGCAAGAAATAGCAAAAGCGGAGATGGAAAAGCTACTACAAGTTGGTTTCATTCGAGAGGTGCAGTATCCTGAATGGCTGGCCAACATCGTGCCAGTAAAGAAGTCAAATGAAAAATGGCGTATGTACGTAGATTATACCGAGCTAAACAAAGCGTGCCCAAAGGACTCATACCTAATCCCTTGGATAGACCACCTAGTCGATGCCAAATCAGGGCATGGAAGGCTCATCTTCCTGGATGCATTTTTCGGGTATCATCAAATCTCTATGGCTAAGTTTGACCAGGAGAAGACGTCATTTATCATGGATTCTGGAACCTATTATTACACAACCATGCCATTTAGCTTAAAAAATCAGGGACAACCTACCAGAGGATGGTGAATATGGTCTTTCGGGAGTTGATCAGGAATGTCATAAAAGCCTACGTCAACAACATGGTGGTAAAAAGTATCAAGGCCATCGACCACATGGCCTGTCTACAGAAGGTGTTTAACGTAGCCCGACATAATAACTTGAAGTTCAACATGGAGAAATGTGTTTTTGGTATAGCCGATGGAAAATTCCTAGGTTTCATGATCACCCAGAGAGGTATTGAGGTGAACCTTGACAAAATACATGCAATACTAGAAATGAAGAGCCCCACTAGTAAGAAGGAGTCCAGCGGCTGACAGAGGGCGTAGCGACCCTTAACCGTTTTATGAGTCAGGCAGCAGATAAGTGCTACCATTTCTTTAAGGCCATAAGGGGTTCTACAAATTTCGAGTGCACTCAAGAGTGCGAAGAATTGCTGGAATCCTTGAAGAGGTCACTATAGCAGCCTCCTATTCTGACCAGTCCATGCTCAGGGGACGTACTGTGTCTCTACCTCGCAGTGTCACCACGGGCAGTCAATGCAGTTCTTGTGAAAGAATTTTCAAAGGCACAAAAATCGATCTACTACGTCAGTCAAGTCCTCAAAGAGGTACGGTCTAATAAACCTTTTTGTTACATATTCTGATTTAAAAATATTTGGGTGTTTTACTTATGCTCATGTGGATAATGGGAAGTTGGAACATACGTCTAGAAAGTGTATCTTTTTTAATATAATTAGTTGCGATGGGGTATAAATTGTTGGTGGTCAGTAGAGATGTAGTATTTGATGAACTTGCTATAGTTCCTATAGCTATAGAGTTGCTTTGATTTAAAGTTCCTATTAATATAGCGTTTCATTTAAAGTTGTCTTTTAGCGATAGAGTTGCTTTGCATGATAAAGAATTTTCTAAGAAATCTGAATATTGTCAATAAATGAGGGGTTACAAGCATATTTTTAGGACCTTCTAAGGTCATTTTAAGCAATAACTTCCCAACTACTACATTTATTTCGTACATAGACTATTAAAGCTGAAAACACATTAAATGCACACTAAAACTAACGTTATTAATTCTATTGATTTCCACTAATTCTATTGTCTTGAGAAAACTCGGCCTCATGAGTTTAAGTTGCAAGGTTTTAGATTACCATTAGCCAACATATTTACCAAGTAATGTGTCATAGAGTTGCAAAATTCTATTTAATTGAACTAAGGATGAGATGTTCCATGAGAGGACTAAACACATTGATGTGAGACATCATTTTGTGTATGATGTGATTGCTCATGGTGATATTATAGTAAACAAGGTTGATATAAAAAAAATTCATATATCAATATTGATATGATGATAAAACCACTTTCCATTGCTAAGTTTAAGCATCTTTGAACTTAGTTGGTGTTTGTCAGCGATTTAGCTCATTGGGGTTTGTTTTGAAAGATGAGGGGTGGTGCTTACTTTGAATATGTGTTTTGAAACTTCTTGTATTCAAATTTAGTTCAAGGTGGAGATTTATTGTAATTTGACCCAAATTCTAGCATGTATTGGAATTTTGATTGAAATGGTCTTGAAGAGATCAAAATTATGGACTCGAAAGAAAAATTGTAACATTTTTGCTATCCTACCGCTGCTATCCGCTTGCACAACGTCTACATATTTTCTTCCGAGACTTGTCGCTTGCCTTGCGCTCGAGCGGTGGAGCTGTCTCTCTCCTACCACTAGCCTATCGCTCGAGCAACAAGATTATACGGCCTAAGCTTATTTCACGTTTTAACACATTTTCTGGACTTCTATATATATAAGGCACGTCTTGTATTGTTTCCATGACATTTATACAACATTTTGAGAATTTTAGATCTTAATTGAGAGTATTGGGATCTTGTTGTAAACATAATTACTATTGACTATAGTGAATTACTCCTTCTCTACTGTGTTTTTTTCTCATCTTGGATTTCCACAAAAATCTTAGTGTGTTTATTTTTGTTCCTGTTTATTTCTTTATTATCATTATCTTGCGATCAACTCTTCCTAAATTTTTCATTATTATTGCCTATTATTTATTTATTATTATTATTATTATTGTTTTTGCCTAAGCATGAAGGAGGGTTTTCTTTGTTTGTTCTACTTTAAAGTACCTCCTTTTCATCAGTGTTCTAAAAGGCGTAATGCGTGATGATGCGTGAAGGCCAAGCTATGGGCTAGGTGAGCTTAGGCGAGACATAAAATGCATTTTCTTAGTTTAATATTATTTTAATTTTTAATCAATCAAAAAAGTGTTTAATAATTAAAATTAATACCTACCAAACATCTAAAATAAATTTATAGGAAATTTATACATTTTCCCAAAGTTTTCAACAAAAAGATAAGTTTATAAATATTAAATAGTAAACAAATAAGAATTTTTGGGCGATTTCCTTTGTTCAAGGTTTCAAATTGCTATTTTGAATTTAGAACCTACGATGTGAAGAAATCAATATTTAAGTTTTAACTTAGAAAAATTGTAAAATAATAATAATAATAATAATTTTGCGCGCCTTGCCGCTAAATAAGGCACCAAACCACCTGATTTGGCGTTTCTGCCAATGCAAGCCTTTTAGAACATTGTTTTTCATACAAACATGTTTAGACAATTAACTTACTCTTTTTGCTCTAAAGTTGTGTTTAAGGAAGGGTCTGGAAGAGAGTTAATACTTCCACCAGTTCTCAAAAGAAGAATGGCCATCCATCAGTTGCCTATTGTGACAGCATATGGTATATAGAATAGAAATTAGAAGAGGCAAGTGGTAGGGCATGGAATGTGGAGTTGATTATCATCGACCTTCTCTTTGTTTTGCATGAATGCCATGGTCGAAGGTTACCAAGAGAAGGAAGTAGTGGCACACATTTGTGCTAGTGATGTGGAGTAGCACGTACCAACGCGTGATAACATGAAAATCACAAACAACTTTTCTTGCCCATGAATGTCATAAATCTAGGCATCAAACACTCATAATTCAATAGAATAAGTAGAACATGGACACATAACAAATAGAATACTCAATTTCTCATATCATTAAATTTCACCTTTAAAAATAATTGAATGGTCTTATTTATACAATACAATTGTAACGTCGTGTACCTCTTTTCATGAATTTGCTCATATGTATGATGTTGTGTAGTGATATATTCAATGTTAATTTATCATAGTTAACTAACTATATTTGCAGTGGGAATATACCTTGGACACCCTAGACGATCAACTTGCCAATTAAAGTTAATTATAATATGCTTAATATCCTATAAAACATATAATACGCACCCACCTTGGAGTGAGTAGCCCATGCGAATGCGGGGAGCCCCTCAATAAAAAAGCTAGAGATCTCTTTCCGCTAAATTCCTTTGTGCTTGATTACTAGTCACATAACAACAAATAATATCATATCACAGTTAATACATCTTAAGATTAGGCGCTATTGTCTCTAGTTAATGTGAGATTTTAATCCAGACTTGAAAGGAATCAATAGATCCTTTCACCAAAATCGTAATGCTCCACGTTGAATCAAAGAGAACAAGAAAGCGGAAGCGTACCTTGATCCATAATTGTAATTGATTTTGCTCGGGTTATGATCTTCCAACTGTTACGTGATTTCCTTTGAAAATCTTAAAAAAATCAAACTCTCTGTTGATGGGGATGTAGAGAATCTAGAAAAATTTTCACGTACAGTTGGGGACCATGACCCTATGATAAATAATTGTAGGCAGTTATCATCTTTTGTTTATTTTAAATTGGCCCCTCATCAATTTAAAACAACAACCCGGTCTCTACACTTTAATCCCATAACGCTTAATACCCATAAGTCCAAAATTAAACCCGATGGATCACTTTAATGGCTTAAAACTTTAAAATAGCAACACACATTTTAATTTATATACATATGTGGCCCTATATATGTTAGAATTTTCCAACAATCTCCCACGGGGCCATACATGTAATCTTTTAAATGTGCACAACTTATGAGCTCAAAATTTGCTATCATTATTAAGGTTATTTCTAAACAATCTTGTCCATTAGTCATATTGATGTAGGATTGAAGCGATTTTCGTCACACTAAACGTGATTAAATCCATCGACGGTCACGTACACCCATACAACCAAATGACATAGACCAATCATGGGAGCGTAGCATGGAAATTACATGTTATGTGATCCAAACATGTCTATTTCCAACTGGTCCAACCTTATTTCTTAAGTGAGATCAATACTGAATATAATAACAAAGTGAAATGAACTGAATACTTTATTTCTGTATAGAAAAATATCCAAATATACAAATGTGTCCAATTAAACATAAAGCAATAAGAATACAAACTCCCACTAAAACACTATATCCTTAATAAATCTAACACCTATACGAGCAGTGTGCTCATGAAAGACTTTGGGTGGCAATCCCTTAGTAAGCGGATCCGCAATCATAGAGTTCGTCCCAATGTGCTCTATGGAAATTTGTCTACTCTGTACTCTTTTCTTCACGACTAGGAATTTAATGTCAATGTGTTTTGACTTAGATGTGCTCCTGTTGTTGTTGGAATACAGAACTACCGAGTTATTGTCACAATATAACTTTAGTGGTCTTTCTATGCCGTTCAGAATGCGCAACCTAGTGACAAAGTTTCGCAGCCATATTCCTTGGTTAGATGCCTCATAGCATGCTACAAACTCTGCAGCCATGGTAGAAGAAGCTATGAGTGTCTGCTTGGCACTTTGCTAGGAAATAGCTCCTCCAGCTAGCATATAGATATAGCCTGATATGAATCTTCTACGGTCTTGGCATCCAGTAAAATCAGAATCGGAGTACCCTATGATCTCCAACTGATCCAATCTGTTATATGTGAGCATGTAATCCTTTGTTCTCTTTAAATACCTCATAACCCTTTTGACTGCTTTCCAATGATCCATTCCAGGGTTGTTTAAATATCTGCCTAGCATTCCAACAATATATGTTATGTCTGGATGTGTACAAACTTGAGCATACATTAGACTCCCAATAGCTGATGCATAGGGAATCTTCTGCATTTCCTTAACTTCAAGGTCATTTTGAGGGCATTATTTGAGACTAAATTTGTCTCCCTTAGCGACAGGGGTGTCACCTAGTTTGCAGTCTTGCATGCCAAACCTCTTAAGTACTTTATCGATATAGCTCTTTTGTGACAATCCAAGAACACCTCGAGAACGATCTCGACGTATCTGAATCCCTAATACAAAAGAGGCATCACCAAGATCTTCCATCTCAAAATTCCTTGACAGAAATCTCTTGATTTCGTGCAACATGCCTATATCATTAGCGACAAGCAATATGTCATCAACATACAAAACCAGAAAAATTTGCTTACTCCCACTGAACTTGTGATACACACAATCATCAACAGCATTCATCTCAAAACCAAATGAGATAATTACTTGATGAAATTTGTGGTACCATTGACCAGAACCTTGCTTGAGCCCATAGATGGATTTCTTTAATTTGCAAACCACATTCTTCGGGTTTCCAGACACAAAGTTTTCTGGTTGCACCATATAGATCGTCTCGTCAATGTCGCCATTGAGAAACGCCGTCTTAACATCCATCTGGTGTAACTTAAGGTCAAAATGCGCAACAAGTGCCATAATTATCCTGAAAGAGTCTTTCGTTGAAACTAGAGAGAAAGTCTCTTTGAAGTCAATGCCTTCCTTTTGGATAAAGCCTTTAGCCACAAGACGAGCCTTATATCTTTCCACATTACCTTTCGAATCCCTTTTGGTTTTAAAAATTCATTTGCAACCGATGGGCTTCGCACCTTCTAGTAACGGGACAAGATCCCAAACCTTATTATCTTGTATAGACTTATACTCTTCATTCATGGCATCAACCACTTTTGAGAGTTAGAACCCTGCATGGCCTGATGGAAATTGATTGGATCATCTTCCATCATTCCATTATTTTACTCATGTTCTCGAAGAAACACTATAAAATCATCTAATATAGCATTTTTTCTTTCTCTCGTGGATCTCCTTAATGGCATTGATTGTTGAGGTTGTTGAGTTTGCACTTCTGGATTAATTACCTCATTTTGGGTGGGAAGTTTTTCAACATTGTCTTGTTGAGGTTCTGGATATACTTCTTGATCAATGACAAGTATAGAAACCTGTAAATTGTCAAAAGTAATAGTAGGAATCGAGACCGATCCTCCCTCAACTTCTTCCTCAAAGACAACGTTTCTAACCTTATTTCTCCCTCCAAACTCAACATCCTCAAAAAATGTTACAGTTCCCGTTTCAAAAATTGACTTAAGTGTGGGATCATAAAATTTGTAGCCCCTAGATCACTCAAAATAGCCAATAAAGTATCTGCTTACTGTTTTGGAGTCCAATTTCTTTTCATGTGGCCTATAAGGCCTAGCCTCAACTGGACATCCTCAAATGTGAAAATTCTTTAGACTAGGCTTTCTGCCTGTCCAAAGCTCATAAGGTGTTTTAGCAGTAGCTTTAGTTGGTACTCTGTTCAGAATATAAGCTGCGGTCTTTAATGCCTCTCCCCATAGTGATTTTGGTAAGTTTGAATGACTAATCATACTCCTTACCATATCCTTAAGAGTTCTGTTTCATCTTTCAGCTACACCATTCATGCTAGGCGATCCTGGCATGGTGTATTGTGAGATGATTCTACATTCCTCTAGGTATTTGGCAAATGGTCTCAGACATTGTTCACCTGATCCGTCATATTTGTCGTAGTACTCACCACCAAGATTAGATCTAATGCTCTTTATCTTTTTATTGAGTTGATTTTCAACCTCAGTTTTAAAATTTTTGAACATGTCCAGTGACTCAGACTTTTCATGAATAAGATATCAGTATCCATAACGTGAGTAATCATCAATGAATGATATAAAATATTGTTGACCATTCCAAGAAGCCGTAGGGAACGGTCCACAAATATCTGTGTGTATCAATTGTAAGATATTCAAAGTTTTGTTAGCACCTAATCTCTTTGTTTTGGTCTGTTTTCCCTTGATACAATCAATACATACATCAAAATCAGTAAAGTCAAGAGAATCCAAAATACTATCCGACACAAGTCGTTCAACTCTAACTTTTGATATGTGACCTAAGCGCTTGTGCCATAATTTTGCTGAATTTTCTTTATTTAATTTGCGTTTAGTACCACGTGATTCCACATGCAAGGTTTCATTATATGATGCAATAATATCAAGCAAATATAGGTTATCATATGTAGATAACGAACCAATACCAATAACATTTGAATTTAACAAAAGACTAAACTGATTATTTCTAAATGAACAACAATATCCAAATTCGTCCAACGAAGAAACAGAAATTAAATTCCGTCTAAAAGACAGTACAACGAAAGTGTCTTTCAAATCCAAATATTAACCAGTTCTTAGTGACAATCTAAAAGTGTCTATTACATCAACTTCCACCGATTTGCCATCACCCACATAGATGTATCTTTCACCATCATTTGACTTTCGGTAGTTCAGGCAACCTTGCATAGAAACACTTATATGAGCAGTAGCACCAGAATCTATCCACCAAGTGTTTCTAGATACTGAAGCTAAATTATCCTCAGAACAGACCAAAATAAGAATTGTACCTTTCTTTGCACGCCAATCGTGATATTTGGCACAATCCTTCTTCACATATCCAGTTTTGTTGCAAACGAAACAAGTTCCTTTGTCTTCCTTCTTTTTCTTTTGTGCTGGACCCTTATGCACAACTTCATATTCCTTCCTCTTTTTCTTGCCCTTATCCTTAGAAGTGCTTGCCAAGTGAGCACTTTCAGTCTTTTCTTGCTTCAGCCTTTCTTCCTCTTGCACACAATATGAAATGAGCTCATTTAGAGACCATTTCTCCTTCTGACAGTTATAACTGACCTTAAATTGACTGAATTGTGCAGGAAGCGAGTTCAATACCAAATGGACGAGCAAGTCATCAGACAGTTCAAGCTTTAGTCCCTTAAGTTTTGAAGCAATGTGAGACATCTCCATGATGTACTCCCTTATGTTCCCCTTACCTCTATACTTCATTGAAATCGAGCTCTGCAAAAGAGTGCTTGTTTCAGCCTTATCGTTTTTCGCAAAACGCTTTTCAATTTCAGCAAGGAACTCCTTGGCATTAGATACATCTTCGGTATCTGCACCTCTAAAGGTTTCCAGAATGCCGCGCACCTCTAAAGGTTTCCAGAATGCCGCGCTTAATGATCATTAGAGTCGTGCGATTTGAGCGATCCCACTTCTCAAAGTTCCTCTTTTCATCAGGTGAACTTTCTTCCGTAAGAGGAGTGGGTTGCTCGATCCGAAGAGCAAAGTCTAGATCTATGCAGCCAAGAACCATCAATATGTTCTCCTTCCAATCCTTGAAATTTGTCCCACTAAGTATGGGAATAGAATTAATATTGGCAGATATATTAGTAGATGAGCTAGCTGTAGAGAGAACAAAATAAAAAAAAAAGATTAATTATGCTCGATTTAATATCCACATTTAATAATTGATAAATTCAAATAATGGTAAATCCCATCTCAAGATACCTAGTGCAACATCAATATCAAGTCTTTGGACAGTGATATTAATTGCAAGTGGTACTCTCAGTGTAGTGGTTAAACATTGACAATAACTCCTATTAAATAATAAACCCATCTTTGGATTGATTTATTATTCACATGGAAACCTTATAATTGTTACACATTCATCACCACAAGTGTGTATGTAATTTGGCCAGATATTAACCTTCCTTTGGGCCAGCTAATTTTCGCATGAAAAGACACACACAAAACATCCAAGCATCCTAAACAAACCAATCTACACAAAAAAGGTCGCTTTGATGACATATTGTTTCAATTAGTTTACTTAAAATGCTAGACAACCTTAATTTTTCATAAATGATTACCAAATTTTGAATTAGATTGTCCCAAATAATTAAACCTTAGTTAATACCTCTTAAAGAAGTATTAGTATCGAAATTTGAGAAAGAGAAACCCCAATTTGCATCAATAGAAGATGCCTATTTCTAGGGACCTAAGGGTTAATAATTCAATACTTTAGGAGTTAAAATTTGAAAAACTTAAAGCTTTGGGGCCAATTTTAATTAATTATGAACATTGAGGGCTTTAATTGCAAAATTTGAAAGTTAAATGGCCCAAATTAAATAATTTTCAAACTTAGGGGGCTGAATTATTAAACCCGTAACTTAAAAGGCCCAATTGGATGAATTCTAAATTACAGGGGTTGAATCCTTAAATTTTAACCTAAATAAAAATTGCAAGAAGGTCCTTGGAATAACCCATATTGCACCTAAAGCCCCCGTCCCCAAAATCACCAAGAAATCGATTTTTTTTATCTCTCTCCCTGCCTTCTCCAGCGCCGACGTAGCTTTGCACCGAAACAACAGGGCCGATGCCACTGGTAGCAGCACTGCATGGTGCAGTGATCTCCACCTTCATGGCATAACAACAATGACCAACATATGCAAGAAAATTCGATTTTTAGAAAGTTTAAGTAGGAAATTGTAGCGCCCGATTTCTCATACAATTGATCCAAATTTCATGCCAAATTCGAATAATAACGTGAAGAAGATCAAATAACCCAAAATTTCTCAAAGATTCAACAATGGAGTGGCTCTAATACCACATGTGAGATTTTAATCCAGATTTGAAAGGAATCAACAGATCCTTTCACCAAAATCGTAATGTTCCACGTTGAATCAAAGAGAACAAGAAAGCGGAAACGTACCTTGATCCATAATTGTAATTGATTTTGTTCGGGCTATGATCTTCCAACTGTTGTGTGATTTCCTTTGAAAATCTTAAAAAAATCTAACTCTCTGTTGATCAGGATGCAGAGAATCTAGAAAATTTTCCATGTACAATTGGGGACTTTGACCCCATGATAAATAACTGTAGATAGTTATCATCTTTTATTTGTTTTAAATTGGCCCCTCATCAATTTAAAACAACCATCCGGTCTCTACACTTTAATCCCATAACACTTAATACCCATAAGTCCAAAATTAAACCCGATGAATCACTTTAATGGATTAAAACTTTAAGATAGCAACACACATTTTAATTTATATACATGTGTGGCCCTATATATGTTGGAATTTTCCAACAGTTAAAGATAAGAGCTAGTCTTTCGTTGAGTAGACATTGACAAAGGTTATATATTTTCAAGAGAGTTGTTGTAGGGTTTATCCCTATAGAGTTATAAGACTGTATAGGGCATTTAATTTTATAATAAGTTTATAATGTTATAATTGGACAACAGAAAAATTGAACATAGACTTGACCTTAACAACATTTATATCTTTTTCTTTAATTTAAATACACACTTATTTTAATTGGATTTATATTCGGAAGAGAAAGAATGGAACCAACCAACGAGTCACCTTAATGAATTTGCTGATTAGGTAATTAGCACCATTGGACTCCAATGAATTTTCTAATTAACTAATTGGCACAATCTCACCCCTAAATACCGGTCCTAAAATTAGAAAGAAACCTTACACCTTCCTTTACTAAAGAATTATTTCTTTGTTCCTTGTAATTTTGAAATAATTTGTGATTGACGTTATATTTTATGATATAAATGAATACACCCGTTTTGTTCAATAAGAGATATCATTATATGTTCATCATAAATTAATTAAATCATGTGTTGAGGGTTTCGTTTTTCTGCTAGATGGATGAATTTCATGTATAAATTCAAGCGAGAGTCATTACCATTTAGTAATATATGCCGTCAAAGATAAACAAATAATTATATAAATAGGAGTTTTATATATATTAATTATAATTTATGTGCTTTCAATTTATGATTTTATTTAATTGTTTTATTTGTTTTACTTCAAGACTCGATAAACATGAGGTATCTTTTTTGTTTCAATTCGCTAAGTGTTTTATTCATTTGGTCCTTCTAAAGCAATAATTTGTAGCTAAGTAATTTCGGAATTAATTGAATGTCTCGTGAGTAACGGTTTAATATCATAAAAATTCAATAGAAACTTGAAATGAAATCATAGAGGTTTCTTACCGAAAGTGTCTCCAAAGGTTGTGTGTGATGTTATAAAAGTATTAAAGTATTTAGAAGTCCTTCATCGATAAAAAGTCTATACGTTTATATGTAATAAATATGGTCTTGTCACATGCTTAAATACTTTGATCTCATATTTTTGAATGAATAAAGGGCCAAACAGAAAATTGAATGGCTTGATATTAAGGATATGTCTAGATGGTTTAAGAAAAAAACATATGTACAGTAAAACTTCTATAAAATAATGATGTTTGGACCGAGAAAAATTATTATTTTAGAGTGATTATTAATTTATCGATAAATGAACAATTTATTGATTTATCGATAAATGAATATTTATTAATTTATAGAGTATTTTATATTTGTATAACATGTATTGTATATTACCATAATTCATGCAGGAGATAATTATTATTTTTTAAATATTGAACGTGGTGAAATTCAAAATTTAATATGGAAGCACGCAAAAAGGCACACATACATACATTAAAGAGGAAACATTAATGTACATGCAAAGGGGAAAAAAAAAAAAACTTTACATGTATATTTTGAAAAAGAGGCAAATTAAAAAAAATAATAATGTCAAATAAAAAAAAAAATTGTATTAGCATGAACTTTTATGAATCTACACAATTATTATATATATCCGTTTGGTCTCAAAGTATTTTTAAAAAATTTATTATCTTATGCATTTAACGGGGTTATTAATTTACTAACCAAGTCGGAATCAAAAAATTTTATTATTTAAGCTAGATTATTAATTTATCAAACATTCATTTATTGAGATTTTACTGTATATGTTGAATTTTTTTTAGTAAATTGTAATTATCTAAGATTTGACACATTGACTTCATGGACGACGAAGAAACATCTTTATTTGCTATTTAAAAAGTAGATTACCAACGATTTAAGGTAAATAAATCTCCTCTCGTCTTCATGTATACATTACTTTGTTAAATGCTTAAATGTATTACCCGACTTTGCTATTACGTGAACATGATATTTGATTATTACGTTTATATCATTAATGTTTATCAATGCATCCATAAGTATATATGAAGTTTTAATAAATAAATAAAATTTGAAATGTCAACGAACCAAGTTTGAGTGGTAAATGAGACGTGGGGGACGGATGCATCCGACTAATGTTCAATGTTGAGGTATAATGTTTAATGTTAACCGGTTTGTGATATTAACGGTAGAATAAATCGAGTTTCAAATAACAATGACCCACTGCATTCTGGTTGGCTACACGATACACTAAGTGGGCTAACAATTTTAATGTTAAGCATTTAAAGAAATAGAAGAAAATGCGACACATATTAGGAAAAAAGCTATATATCTTAAAGTAAATTATATGTATATCATAATAATGCATTAAATGCATAAAGTTTGCTTACTAGGTGTTAGTTCATTCTCGTTATTCTTCTTCATTTCTCAGATAATGAAAGCAAGATGATTCAATACGCCTACTTGTAGTGCGATAGACTCAAAATATACACATTTAAATATTGAAATTGTTTTGAAAATAAAGTCCAATTCTAACATCTCCTTGATGGCATGCTTACGAGTGTACTGATCTTTGATGCCAATTGAAATAGAGTAGCAGACATAGAAATATAAAAACACGAATATCAGAAATAACTGTCTCATTAATTTACCTATATATGGATGTTCGAAAGCTAGATATCAAAAATTAGTTGATTCTGCATTCCAGAAAACTGGGACACATAACTCAGAATTCTCAATTTTAAAAATCATTTAATTCCACTTTGTGAAAGACCCTAATGATCATATTTGTACAAAGCAATGGAATCATATCCTTTGAAAAATTTCAAGACACTATTGACACATAAAAAGTTCAACTCAAATCGAATAGCCTAAGGAATGAAGCCCAATTGGAGGATCTCCAAATCAGATAGCCCAAAGAACGACCCAATCAGGCAATTCAAGATAAAGGCTCAAATAGGGAAACCCATAAACGCGGTAATACCATCGTCCAAACTTGCAAGTCGCCCAAGATTTGAGCGAATGAATTGCCATGCAGTCGCCCAGAGCTGTGACCCTGCTCTCGCCCAAACATTCGAGTCGCCCAACATCTTAGCAAACATAAGATGTGATGGTTATCTAAAAGTGCAGTTATTGGATAGTCCTATCACGTTCCACGATTCAAAGAATTCAATTGAAGACGGTTGAACAACAAAAAGTAATGACAGCAGTTAGAGAAGGCAGTTCCACGACAAGTTGGCCACTACGAAGAAAGTGGACAATTATAGAGCGATCAAGCAGTTTTTAAGCGGTTGATCACGAAGAGATCATTCAGGGAGTATAAAAAGAAGAAAAGACATAGAGCAAGGGACCCCAAATCAAACACTCTCAAACAGAGAATATGTAACTTTCAATTTTTTAGTTTAGATTTAAACACTTCTTTTCAGTAATTCTTGTGATTGCGCCTCTTGGAGGCATTCTGTTTTTATTTTCCAATTGTAAAGTCATTGCCAATAAAAATACCATTTTTTGGGACTTTGTCTCAAGAGGTTTGTCCCTTACACAATCGTCTGATCCCTTTTTAATTGTTAGCGACTAACCCACGCGAAACAATTTGACACGCCCGGTGGGACAGTAGTGTTTGGTGTTGAAAATACAAAAGGTGAAACAATATGCCTCAGAGATCCAATAAGGAAGCAGCAAGTCAGGGAGGAGTCCAGTCTATGATCGAGCGATACGAGGAGCAGCATAGCTTTCTAGGAACAGATGGACAGAATCAGAGCAGTAACAGTCGTTACGGATCAATGGCAGAGTTGAGTCCTCAAACTATGCGTTTGCACTACTTGGAGAACTCACACAAGATGTCGTTGAACAGGTAAATTTTCGAAATATTCATAATATGGAAAGATTTACTCAGAATGGGAATACACATTATGACAACATGGTCAAACAACTGAGTACTTTGAACGAAATAATGAATAAGTTAGTAGGCCAAATTTGTCAACCAGTTATGCCTCTTGCAAACCACTTTCAAATTAGGACAATTGTGGGACATAATCCCCAGGTCCTAAATCCAAGTCAAGAGGTAGAACCACATTTCGGTCCCTCTACTTCAAACCAATGGGATGGTGTAACGCCAAATCAGAATAATGGTAGTGGTATGCCTAACTTGGGGGATAATCCAAATGTAAGAGATAATATCCTAAATAACGGGCAGAATACCCCACGTGTTAATGAGGGAATAAATGTTCAGGCTAATGGTAACAATGGCACAAATCATGGTAACTTTATTCCTAATCAAGGACCAAATATCAGGCCTCAAGTAAATCAACCGGTCAACCAACTTGTAGGGATTCCATATGACCCCAACGTCATGTTGAGGAATCAGATTATGGAAATCGTATAGGACCAGATGGCTTTTGGGGTACGTCCTGTCATTAGGTCGACTTACACAAAGTCATATCCTGATTGGATAGACCAAGCATATCCATGGCCCAGAGGGTATAAAGTGCAAGAATTCTCACTGTTTACCGGTTTAGGGGAGGTGTCTACTCTAGAACACATAGGACGATTCACACTGCAAAGTGGTGACATAACTTATTATCATAAAATGAGGCTTTTCCCTAATTCATTAACAGGAGTAGCTTTCTCTTGATTCATCAATTTGCCAGCGAACTCTGTTCAAACATGACAACAATTGAAACAATTATTCCACGCTCAATTTTATAAGACTGAGTCTAAAGTTACTTTGGCTGATTTGACGAACCTACGTCAAATGCCAAACAATGGGCAGAAGGTTTCCTCCAAAGGTTCAAGACAGCAAGAAGTAAATGTTTTGTACCTCTGCCCGAAAAAGAGTTTGCCAAAATCGCTCAAGGTTGTTTGAGCTTTGATTTGAAAAAGAAATTTCAAGACAAGGAATTTCCTGATCTTTTCCAATTGAGCGCGAACGTGATTAGGTATGAACGATTGATAAGAGAAGAAGAGCAGATAAAAAATTCTAGCGAGGGGACTTATTATAGAGACCCAAGTTTTGATGTTCATACCATCAATAACGAGTCATATGATCAGACCAAAATGTGTTTGGCCGAACTAGTCAAAGGAGACACGTATACTTGTCCTGTAATGGCTAAGCCTAAACCATCAGGCAAGGATGAGCCTATGAAAGATGAAAATGTAAAAGCTAGAACATTTTCGTTCGATGTAATCAAAGCTGACCTTATATTTGACAAATTATATAAGGATAAGCAGATAAAGCTGAGCGATAAGCATAAATTGCCAAACCCTGAACAAATCAAGGGTAAAAAATATTGTAAATGGCATAATGCATGGTCACATTTGACTAACAATTGCTTGGTTTTTCGCCATGTGTTACAGGATGCCATTGAATGAGGACGAATTACGTTCGATGATAAGAAGAAGATGGTAGTGGATGAAAATCTTTTTCCACAGCCACTTGGAGTGAATATGGTAACATCTGGTTTCAAAAATAAGTTGTCAAAATTCAAATTGGTTATAGATGATGGAAAAGAAGACCTTGGACCACATCCCAGTATCTTCAAGCGTATTAAAGGGAAGGAGCCAAAAAAGGCTGAAGACGTCTTGTGTGCAAGATGTAAAAGAGAAGTGAGTGGAAATACGGAGAAACCAGGGATATGGCAGCATCCCAATCGCCCTACTTTCTTCCCAAACGCTCAGCCTGGTAGAGGGCGAGGTACATCGTTCTATAAGGGACCGCCTTTTGAGAGGCAATTTAGGCTAGTAAATAATAGGAGAACATTCAACCCGCAACCTCGCCAACCAAATGTATGGTATTCATTCCAGTATAATGCAGGAAAAGCGATACCCTTCAACGAGATGACTAGAACCCAACAGAGGCGTTTCCAATGAAATTATGGACAAATGATGAGGCAACGACAGGGAGTGTCACGTCCTAAGGCGCCTAAACTACTCGAGGTGGCCAATCAAAATGTTCTCAAAGACAGTGAAGAGACTGGTACAGATGAATCAATGAAAGAGTTGCCAGAAACCTCTTCTGGGAGATTGAAGTTTGAGCGAGACAGAAGGGATGGAAAAGATCCAGATCAGCCCCTTACTATTCAGTTCGGTACGTTACCTCATGTTGTGGCTAATAACTATTTACTAGCCAATGAGTTCAAGAATAAAGAGAAAGAAGAAGAAGAAAGAGAGGACAACGAAGGAGAAGCATGCGTGCTAGAATATGAAGAAGACCAGACTTCTGGAGAGGCCTACAATGGTGAGGAAGATGATGGTATGACGGATATTGAAGAGGAAATCGATCTAGAAGCAGAAAGAAGAAGGAGAGGAGTATCATACAATACTCTGTTGAAGCAACTACATCGAGAGGGAGTTCGTGAAGTAGATTTATTGGAAGAACCATCTGGGCGTTCTTTCAATTTTTACGTGCTGTACGGGACACCCAAAAGGAAGAAGAGAATGCCTCACTCTGAAAAGTATGGATCACCTTCAAGAATAATGCCTCCTCCTACAAGTTGGGTAACGGACGAGGAAGCATCAGAAAACAGTAAAAAGAAAATTCAAGAGACAAAGGCTCAGTGCGATATGCTATACGTTGACTTATCACAAAAGGATAACTCGACAGAGAACGAGCAGGACGTAGAAATAGAGGCTGCCGAAAATGTTATTTTTAAACGGCTAGCCATGAAATTGACTAAACACTTGAGGCCGTTGTACGTTAAAGCTCTAGTTAAAGACATACATGTGACAAAAGTGCTTGTCGATAATGGAGCAGCTATAAACACAATTTCATCTAGGATGATGAGGAAATTTGCAAAGACAGAAGGGGATATGATTCCAACAGAAGTCATCCTTACAAGTTTCAATGGAGGAGCGACTGCAACTAAGGGAGTTATGCCATTGGACATAACTATAGGTACAACTACTAGGACCACAGTCTTCTTTGTAATAGATGGTCCTACTAGTTACAACGTGTTACTAGGAAGTGATTGGATACATGGACGTCGCTGTATACCCTCATCGCTCCATCAATGCTTGGTTTTTTGGAATAACAAGGGTGAAGCAGAAGTGGTGCAGGCCGATCATAGGCCTTTTGTCGCAAAAGCAAACTCAGTGGAAATGTTCATGTACGAAGAAAACTATGGACTTGTCAGGGTAGTCCAAGATGGGGAAGAAACTCAGATTGTCGCGCAGAGTGAAGAGCCATTTTCAATGGACGCACTCACCGAAATGTTCAGTCAGATGAGGCCAAATATAGTGGCCCTAGAAGAGCCAGTAATTGGCAAAAGAAGAATCAAAGAGTCCTGAATGAGTTCGAAGCAACAAGAGCAAATGGTCGATATTCAGGCCTTCAAAGCCAAATTAATATCTTTCAATAAAGAATACAAGGACAAGACGAAAGAAGAGGCATCCCTGAAAGCGTTGAAAGACAAATTAGCAGTATTCGAATTGGAACAAAGTATTGGCCGAGAAGTCAACAAGGTGGATTGTTTAGAAGAAGAAGTGCTTACAAGGGAGCTGGACGATGGAGTAATGCGGATCATCAAGCCTGGATATGCTCAAGTACAAGACCCTCTGATTAAAGTAAATATTGGCAATGAAAGAGAAGATCATCCAACATTCATTAGCCAGATGCTCGATCAAGATATTAGTGATAAATTAATCGCTTTGTTAAAGGAGTATAAAGATTGTTTTGCTTGGGAATATGAACAAATGCCTGGTTTAGATAGAGACTTGGTGGAATATAGATTATCAGCTAAGCATGATTTTAAACCTCATAGGCAACCTCCTAGACGTTTTGCTCCTAACGTACTCCCTGAGATTAAGAAAGAGATAGAGCGATTATTAAAAGCAGGCTTTATTAGAACAGCCAGGTATGTCGAATGGTTGTCCAATATCGTGCCAATACTAAAAAAGAATTGTAAACTAAGGGTGTGCATAGACTTTAGGAATTTAAACATAGCCACACCCAAAGATGAATATCTAATACCCACGGTAGATTCTTTAGTATACTCAACTGCCGGACACGTCATGTATTCTTTTATGGATGGGTATTCAGGATACAATCAAATTTATATAGTTGAGGAAGACATACACAAAACTGCTTTTAGATGCTCTGGGTCTCTAGGATGTTTCGAATGGGTAGTCATGCCTTTCGACCTGAAAAATACAGGAGTAACTTATCAAAGGGCAATGAATTTAATTTTTCATGATATGATAGGCAAGTTTGTTGAAGTGTATGTAGATGATATAGTGATCAAATCCATTAAAGAAGATGACCATTTCGAACAGTTAAGATATTCATTTGAGCGAATGAAGCAGTATATGCTAAAGTTGAATCCCTTGAAATGTGCATTTGGTGTTAATGCCGGAAACTTTCTTGATTTTTTGGTACACAAAAGAGGGATTGAACTTGATAAAATAAAGCGAATGCCATTCTAGAGGCCAAACCACCTAACAACAAAAAAGAATTGCAAAGATTTCTAGGCCAAGTAAACTTTTTAAGACGCTTTATTTCTAACTGTGAAGGGTGAACTAAAGTTTTTTCGCCACTTTTAAAGCTGAAAAATCAGGACGAATTCGTCTGGAAAGAAGAACATCAAAAAGCTTTTGAAAGCCTGAAAACATATTTATCCAGTCCACCAGTGTTGGTGTCACCAATCCAAGGACGGCCAATGAAAGTGTATGTATCAGCTGAAAAAGAATCAATAGCTGGAATGGTCGCGCAAGAAGACCAATTTGGTGAAGAGAGGATGATTTACTTCTTGAGTAGACGGTTAACAAAATGTGAATGTAATTACTCTGCTATCGAAAAATTATGTCTTGCATTGTATTTCACATGTACAAAATTAAGGGTTTATTTACGACCCGTAACCGTTTATTTGATTTCTAGAGTAAATTTAATTAAGTATATGTTCTCTCGCCCTATTTTACACCAAAGGGTAGGTCTCTGGACGTTAGCTTTATCATAATTCTAAATACAATACATACTCCAAAAGGCAGTCAAAAATCAGGCTTTAGCTAACTTTCTAGCCGATCATCCATGCCTTGATATGCCTGAAGAAATTGAATTAGAAATCAATTCGTTCGAGCTAAAACCTTGGGTGTTGTATTTCGATGGGTCAAAAACCTCTAACGGTGTAGGAGTAGGAGTAGCATTGATAAATCTTTTAGGGATTTGCTACAAGTTCGCATTCACTTTGGATAGGATGTGCACCAACAATTAGGCCGAATATGAAGCCTTAATGGTGGGTCTAGAACTAATGATAGATATAGGGGTAAAAAATGTAAACATTAGAGGCGATTCTCAATTGGTAATTCACCAACTGATTGGTGATTTTAAATGCCAAAGTGATTCCATCATGAGTCAATATGAAATCGTCCAAGAGTTATTAGAAGAATTCGACCAAGTAGAACTTCAATGCGTTAATAGGATATACAATGACGTGGCAAATGAGTTGGCTCAGATGGCATCAGGGTACTCAAAGGTTTTAAATTGAAAGTCTACTTATAAGTATGGAACAATATTGCCCGTGATCCAAAGAAGGGCGAGAAGGATTGAACTTCGTTGCATACAAGATAGAGATGTAATGGATTGGAGGACAGAGGTTAAGGAGTTCCTTAAAGAACCTAATAAAAGAGATAGTACAAAAATGAAGTTGCGTTTGCTAAACTATGCACTGATAGATGAAGAGTTGTTCAAGAAACGCTCTGATGGTATACTGCTAAAATGTGTAAGTTTGTGAGAAGCCAGGACGATCATGGCTGAAGTGTACGAAGAGATATGTGAAGCTCATCAAGCTGGCCAAAGGATGAGATAGTTAATTATTAGGGGTGGATATTTTTTGCTGAAGATGGGAGAATTATGCGTTCAGTATGCAAAGAGTTGTTTAGCATGCCAAAAGCATGGTCCAATACAAAGGGCGCCAGCACGAGAGATGGCACCTATTATTAAACCTTGGCCGTTCAAGGGTTGGGCGATAGACCTGATAGGGAAGATTTATCCCCTATCGTCAAAGCAACATACTTTTATTATAGTTGTAACCGATTATTTCACTAAGTGGGTAGAGGCGGTACCTTTAAAGGAGATCACCCAGAAGTATGTCATAGAATTTATCCGTGATCACATCATTTATAGATTTGAAATTCCACAAATTTTGATGGTAGATCACGGGGCATCTTTAAATGGAGATCAAGTGAATAAATTCTTGAGCGAGTTTGGAGTCAAATTAGTAAACTCCACACAATATTACGCTCAATCCAACGGGCAAGCAGAATCTTCTAATAAGATTCTAAAAAATATCATAAGGAAAATAATAGATGAAAATGCCAGGAATTGACACAAATGTCTGAACAAGGCCTTATGGGCTTATAGGACGTCGCCTAGGTCAAGTACCAAAATTACTCATTTCCAACTTACTTATGGACAGGATACCGTTTTGCCTATGGAAATCAACGTGCAATCGATCAGAGTGTGTTTGCAACATAAGTTAAGTGATGATGAGTATACCAAGTCACTAGTTCAAAACTTATTAGAGTTGGACGAATTAAAGTTAGACGTCCTAGATAGATTGCAAGTTTAAAAACGAAGAATGACAAAATTTTATAACAAAAAAGTTATAGTCAAGTCGTTCAGCCTGGACGAACTGGTTTGGAAAACAGTACTCCCTCTGGATAGCAAAGATCCAAAGTATGGCAAATGGTCTCCCAATTGGGAAGGACCATATAAAGTGAATAATGTATTGACTAATGGAGCCTATCATTTGGAAGATTTAGACGGCACCAAGCACATGAGGTTCATTAATGGCAAATATTTGAAAAAAGTATGCTCCTTCCTTATGGGAAAGTGAACAAATAAAAGCATAATCAAATCGCATTGAACGATCGTAGAGTAAAAAGGGTTAGAGCAAAATACGTTCAAATAAATTCCTTTATTATCAAATGTTCATTACAAAGCTGCAAAATACAAGATGCTAAATGCTCTATAAACTACAATTAAGAGCAAACTAATCTCCCGATCGATCGTCGAGTAAGAGGGTGTACTGGCCTTGATCGCCATCCTGATCGCACTGCTGCAAAGGCAAGCAGAGAGGCCGAGAAGCACTCTCAGCAAGCAGAAAGGAAGATGAAACGCCCTCACATCGCCTTCCTTAAATGCATCGCTGCAACGACGGGCAAGGAGGTTGAGTAGCACTCTCAGCAAGCAAGGTGGCTTGCAAGCACCCAAAAAATTGTCTTCCATCATTGAACTCCTTGTAGGAACGGAGACGATGGGAAGAACTTTACTGCTGGCCAAAGAATATTTCCTATATCTTCGATACCAAAGGTGACATCAAGAAAGATGTCAAAGTGGGCGGATCAGATGATCCATTTTCATGGAAAACGAAAGTTTTGGATTGATTGTTAAAAATGCCAAGCAATGGCAGCAAATTGATTTTTTGAAGAAGAAAATGGAAATGAAGATGGAAAGTATGAAGTATACGTGCATTTATAGGGAGGTGAAGGTGAAAAGACAGAATATGATGTGCATTTATAGGGGGTGAAGGCGAAAAGACAGAATATGAGCAGCCACATTCGTACTTAGTAAATGGGATTAAGTGGCCCAAAGTCTATTAAAAAAAAAGGCTAGAAATATCAAGAGAAAATGTGTAAAAATTTTAGCATAAAGCAGTTAAATGCCTGAGCGATTGACGATTTAAAAACAAACGTCAATAAATATACAAGAGGCTAAAATAGTTATTCATTAACAATGATTGCTACTGTTATGATCAAAATTAGCAATGGATATCAGTACACAGTTACAAAGGCAAAGTCAATACGAAATTACAAAGAAGAAAAGTTAAGGCATCATATGTCTTAATTACAATTCGCCCCATACCAAACGAATTCTTTCCCTAAGTCTCCCCTAGTCCTCGCTCTGCCAAGAAGAAGTGATATTCAATTCAGCCACAACATCATCAGCAACTTCCAGCTTCTTGTACTGCTCGACCAAAGACTTGGTTCGCTCGATTCCTTGGGAGGCATTGCGTTTTTTTGCAGCCATTCTCGCCTTACAGTCATCCACCTTTGCTTGAAACTCCTTCATTTGTGCAGCCAAACTGGTCGTCAAAGAGTCTTCAATCATGACTTCAGAAGAGATTTCTTTCAATTCGTCCTCAACTTCGTTGATCTCCAGAAGCAAAGATTCTCTTTCAGATACAACGCGAAGATATTGAGTACTTTTGGCCTTCAGTTCAACATTTTTGGCCAGCAAGGAGATGACCTCGGAATGGACAACTTTCAACGTCGCTTTAAAATCAGCAGAAAGATTGAGCGACGGAAGTGTCAGTGCTTGCTCCAATTTCGCATTCAAATGCTCAAACTTATCCTTATGCTTGGCAGCACTAGCATTACCGATGTCCATGTCCATGTTCATGAAGGACACATACTCAAATATCGACTGTTTGAGGAACTTCATATCTTCCTCTGAAGAAGCAGAAGGACAACTGGTTGAAGCAGGGCGAGATGTCTTGACTTGCCCCTAGGAAGTGAACAAGTCTTGGATGAAACACACAATTTTATCAGCATCCTGCAAATAAAGTTGCCAATATTGAAGGTTTTCACTATACTAAACAAAGTGGAGGTAAAGGTGAAGCAAAGATTACCTCATCAGCAATCTTGAAAGGTGGCATATCCCCAGCCAAATCTACCACCTATGACTCCACCATTCGTGAGGACTTCCCCTTGTCTAATCGAGAAGACCTTGTCGCAATGGGCAGACTCATGGGAGCATCTGCAGAACTCAAAAAGAAACAAATCAAAACCAATAGCACAAGCAAAGGTAATGTATCAAAAAATGAATTACCTTCTGCTTCGACGTTTGGGGGGTCAACGCCCTGGGAAGAAGGTGGTTCGTCCATTGGTTGTGATGAAGATTCTGGGACTGAAGATTTCTCTTTAAGCATAGTCCCTTTATCAGTTGGTTTGGACGAAGCAGCCCCAGTAAAGGATGATGGAGCAGGAGCTGCCAACACCAAAGCCTTCAAGGGAGAGGTTGAACTTTTCTGAGAAGTCCAAATAAACTATCAGCACATAGAAAAGTTTCAAGTATGAAAATGTATGCTTATGAGTAAACCAATTTAATTACCTTCATCCTGACGATTAGAGGGGTATCATCATCATCATCAGCATCATCTTCCAAAATGGGAGATGCTGAGATTGGCCGTTTGCGGCTTGGGGCACTTTTAGCTGTAGTGGACTTGGCAGGAAGAGAAGTCGATGGACAGGCAGATTGTTTAGCACGAGCAGAGGAAGAGGGACTCCTAATGGACACAGGAGTGACCAAAACAGGAGAGGTGGAAGAAATGTTTGGCTGGTCCAGTGAATGGAAAGCACGATTGGCATCAGTCGCAAATAATCGGTTTCACTGACTGTCAGAGTCGTTCAAAAAGGGGATGGATGGCACGGCTAGGATTAAAGGGGGCTAATGAAAAGCTACTCGTCAAAAGAATATTGCGAGCATTTATAGCCTCTGCCTCTGCCTTATTAATGTTGTGGAAGTGGTCTATCAAATTCCTTGAATAGCAAGGGGGAATGGGCCAAGTTTAGCCAAAACCAAGTTCGCGAGCAAAAAATTGGGGAGCATATATTTCTACCCCAGCTTTGGCATTGGTCCCAGTCAAAATATCATGGAACAACTCCCTCCCGGTCAAAAACTGAATCGAAATGAACAAGGAAGTGTTCGCACTATTCAGAGTGGATGGAGGTTGCACATAATTTGGAGTCAAAAAGGGAGGAAAAGGAAAGAAGGAAGGGATTGAATCCAAAGTATAAAAGAATAAAAAAATGTCCCTTCTGGACATATTTACAGGAGTCAGGGGATCAATGGCTAGCCCATATCAGCTAGCAGAAGGACTAGAAAAAGATGGAGCACCAAGCGATGGAAAATAGGCTCTCAACCACATTTGAGTGAACCAAAGAGGCCTACTGCCAGTGGGAGATGCACCATTCTTCAATTGGGATTGAAGAAAAGCCATGCCTCTATAGAGGGCAGCTAAAAAGAAAGAACACAAATTCAGAGGCCTACCACGCGCTAATTCGTGCGCTATGGGTAATAGCTCATGAAGGGCTTTATGCTTGGCACACACAAAATGTATATACAAACCCAAATCAGAAGGAAGGCCACTCGCTTAGTATGAGAAGGCTCAACGCTCGAGTAGTTATGAATCGTTTGCAGGCTGGAATAAGACTTGGTGAGTCCTCTATCAAATTTTGGGGCAACACCAGAAATCAAAATACTAGGGAAAATGGTATCACCCAAAAGTGACAGATTTACTAGGGCCCTAACATCCCTTAATGTAATGGACATGCGACCAAGAGGGAAAATAAAGGCATTAGACTCAGAAGACCAAAAACTTAAAGCGATTGGAAAAAGTGCTGAGTCAAAAATAGGGGGTTGAAGAGAGATTTTTAACAGATCAGAAATTCTAGTATTATCAAAAATTGTCTTAGTAGGACCATGGTCCACAAGGCGAGCATGCCATCTACGAAAAACGATATCAGATTTAGGCCAAGTGCGAATATTTCTTTCGCGAAGTGGCCCCAGCGGCAAAAAATTTAGAAACGGAGGGCCTTGAGTACAAGGGAACAGCTGACCGACCGCTACTTGTTCGATGGCCTCGGCATTGTTGAATAAAGGACCTAGATAGAACTCGTTGAGTTCGACATTGGCTGGTGCAAGAAAGTTCGGAGTTATATATGGTCGAGTAAGGAGTTTCTGAAAGTCTTCGAAACTGAAGGAGTCACCAGACTGGGATTGTGAAGTAGCCATTAGGAACGAAATAGAGTTTGTCGAATTTTGCTTAAGAAACGTAGCAGAGAAGCAAAAAGATGAACAATAATATTGCGAGAGAGAAGCGCGAGAAAATGAGGCGTGATTTAGTGGTGCAATAAAATGACGTGTATTTGAGGGTTATAAGGGTTTGCAAACGTCGCACTTTTTCAGGCTATGGAAGAAAACAATGATTGAAATTCTTGGAAATTTCGAATGTTGCTGGGAAACACTAAGTGAATATGGCAAAAATTAATAATTGGTATTGATTCTGCCATATTGGGGGATAATTGTTGACACACAAAGAGTTCAGCACAAATCGAATAGCCTAAGGAATGAAGCCCAATTGGAGGATCCCCAAATCAGATAACCCAAAGAACGGTCCAATCAGGCAGTTCAAGATAAATGTCCAAATAGGAAAACTAATAAACGCGGTAATACCATCGTCCAAGCCTGCAAGTCCCCCAAGATTTGAGCGAATGAATTGTCATGCAGTCGCCCAAAGCTGTGACCCTGTTCTCGCCCCAAACATTCGAGTCGCCCAGCATCTTAACAAACATAAGATGTTATGGTTACCTAAAAGTGAAGTTAATGAAGCAGTTATTGGGTAGTCCTATCACGTTCCACGATTCAAGGAATTCAATTGAAGACAGTTGAACGACAAAAATTAATGGCAGCAGTTAGAGAAGGCAGTTCCATGACAAGTTGGCCACTACGAAGAAAGTGAGCAGTTATAGAGCGATCAAACAGTTTTTAAGCGATTGATCACGAAGAGATCATCCAGGGAGTATAAAAAGAAGAAAAGACATAGAGCAAGGGACCCCGAATCAAACACTCTCAAACAGAGAATATGTAACTTTCAATTTCTTAGTTTAGATTTAAACACTTTTTTTCAATAACTCGTGTGCTTGCGCCCCTTGGAGGCATTCTGTTTTTATTTTCCAATTGTAAAGTCATCGTCAATAAAAACACCTCTTTTTGGGACTTTGTCTCAAGAAGTTTATTCCTTACACAATCGTCTGATCCCTTTTTAATTGTTAGCGACTAATCCGCGCGAAACAGACACCATATAGAATTTCGAACCTAAATTATAAATAGAAAAATGACCATATCAAAATCTTAATTTAAAGGATAAATCTAAAAGTAGATAATACTAAAATCCTAAAATTGTCAAAGTAATCGATTATTTTCATATTCGGGCTGCATTATCCAGATATAGGCCATATTGGAATTTAATTGAAAAAGAAAAATTCTAGTATATTTTGCCTTGTTACTACAGGAGGCTTGTAGATTTATCAATCTTATAGTCTTTTGTTAGAATTGAGTTGTGACCCAAATTCTTATTGAGTGTTTAATTGGAAATACTGTTGAATGAGTATTGGGAGTTGGTAGTAGAATGAAATATATGTTAAAGAAGTCCAAGATGAATTTGACTCCCATTTCATCCCAAATTCATTATTGAATTTACTTGGACTTCACCTTATATTAAACGTTTCATATATTAATTTTCCTAATATGTTAAGAATTCTTTGATTATAAATATGTGGTGTACAACATATATTGAAATTGAATAATTGTCCAATTAGTTATTGATTCAAAGAGATCACTTGTAATTCCTTACTATTGATTATAGTGAATTCTTTAGTTTTCCCTGATTTAGATTTCCCCACAAATCTTGTTTCTTTGTGATCCATTATTTTCATATTATTATCATCTTTATTATTTGGCTTAGTTCTCAACGGCCTTGGTGATGAAATGTCTAGCGCACCTAGTTGAATCTTATAGACTTGAACTTTTCGCCTTTATTTGGCGTAGCCAAAATCATAGTTTTACATTTTTTGATAAAAATCGGTAAAATGTATAGTGTGATAAAAATGGAATGGCGATGCTCCACGCCTGTGTTGTTGTTTTCATGCAGTGGCACGCGTAAACATTTCGATGTCAGCTACCAACTAGTCAATACCTGTATATTTCACCCTGAATCTAACAAGCTTCAATACGAACTTATTTCTCTATATACACACCTCAAGCTGCAGCATCCCAAAGAAAGCCAAGAATCGATGGCAGTCAAGGACATTAGACCAGATGTACTAGCTGTGCCATTTCCAGCACAAGGGCACGTCATGCCACTCATGAAATTGTGTCGAAAACTTGCGAATCGTGGGATTAAGGTTACATTTGTTAACGCAGAACACATATATGAAAAAGTAATTACTGCAATGTCCGAGGAAGATAAGGAGAAAAGTCACTTAGAACTACTTTCGATTCCTGATGGACTGCAGACTGAGGAAGATAGAAAAAATGGGTTGCTAGAAAGTCTCAGAAGAACCATGCGGGGAAATTTGACGCGTTTGATTGAAAAGATTAACTGTGAAAACAGTGATGAAAAGATTAACTGTGTCATAGCTGATACGACATTAATTGGGTGGATACTCGACGTTCCCAAAAAGGTGGGAGCTGAGACTGTAGCCTTTCAACCAGGTGCAACCGCAGACATGGCCCTCATTCTTCAAATTCCAAAGCTTATTCAACTAGGAAATCTGGATGCTAATGGTAAAGTTAATAAGTTATAAATGGGTGCTTTCTTTCTCTGTCCATTGAATTGTAGTGTGATCCCTATTCCCTTCTATAACAATTTGCTAATACGTGCAGGATCTATCATGAAAAATGAAATGATCAACCTGTCCAGTGAAATACCGTCATGGAGAAACAGTGAACTTCCCTGGGGCGTCTCAAGTGACTTAAAGGCTCGAAAGATGGTCTTTGAATGCTGCCAGACTGCTCAACAAGCACTACATCAAGCTAAGTGGCTGATCTGCAATACATTTTATGAACTTGAATCATCAGCTTGTAATTTGATTCCCAATATTTGCCCTGTCGGCCCATTGCTTAGTAGTAATAGTTCTTCCAATGGTGGGAGCATTTGGGCAGAGGACAGAACTTGTTTAAATTGGTTAGATAAACAACAAATTGGCTCAGTGATCTATGTTTCTTTCGGAAGCTTAGCTGTTTTGTCTCAGGAACAATTTCATGAACTGGCTTTGGCTCTTGAACTTTGTGGTCGACCCTTTCTATGGGTTTTCAGATCGAACTTTGCCAACCCAAATGACTTTGAGCAAAGAGTAACAGAACGCGGAAAAATGGTCGATTGGGCACCTCAAGAAGAAGTGTTGGCTCATTCTTCTGTGGGCTGTTTCTTAAGCCATTGTGGGTGGAACTCAACTATGGAGGGTATAAGCATGGGGGTCCCCTTCTTGTGTTGGCCCTACTTTTTAGATCAATTTCACAACCAGAATTATATTTGTGATATGTGGAAGATTGGTTTGAGGCTGAACCCAGATGAGAATGGACTCAGATCAAGGCATGAAATTAACACTAAAATAGAAATGTTGTTTTCTCACAATAGTATTAAAGCCAATGCTTTAAAATTGAAGGAAGTGGCTCTCAGGAGTATTTCCCAGTCAGGAACTTCTTTTCAGAATTTCGAAACATTCGTTGATTATCTGAAAAAATGAAGAGGATTGTGTTTGTCTAGTTTTATTTCATTAATCGATAAATAGTCTTGTCGTGCTTCTTCAATAATTATATTAATATGTTGTGTTCTTTTGAGAAGAAAACCTTATATTTTCCTTGATCTTCACCTCAAGTAAGTAAGACTTTAACAAGTTAGCCGTATACTGAAAATATATAAATAACTTCATTTATTTTGTAAAATGAAAAATGGAAATTCTTACTTGTTATATAAAAATTAAGCAATCAAGTAGTAATTTTTTAAAACTAGTTTTTTAGTTTGCAGCTTAAATTTAATTTCTTAATATTTTTAAATCAGGTTACGAGTGTTATATCATTCTCCAACCTTGTTTTGTGTATTTTTCTTGGTTTTTGTTCTTCATATTTCTGCAAGGAAGCTTAAAATAAAAAATAAAAAAAAAAGAAAAAAAAAAAGAGGACAAATATGAATATTGTTAACAAAGAAATGTAAAGATGTAAGTGTTAAAAGTGTTATATAATTTAATATAATCCATTGACTTTACACGAATCAACAAGATTGAACTTTATGTGTGCCTTTCTCACACGTTCTCGTGTGCCTCACATTAATGTAAGCATAACTATTTTATGATGTTCGTATAATACAAAATTCTGGTGTTAAATAAACTTATCAATGCATATAGTAGAGATCGAACAATTGCATCGAAAACTGAAAGTGTAGATGCATTGAATCGATAATTTTATATAAAGCTTCTAGGTTGGGAAACAGTACTATAGTCAGTGTTTTGAAAGGTGCAGGCACCATTGAGACGCGATGCTCGACGAAAACGCCAAGCCACCTTATTTAGCAGTCAACGGCAACCATTGATAGCTAATTATCATTCTTCCCCTTTTTTTTTCAATTATTTTAAATTAAAACTTAAAGGTTGATTTCTTCACTTCGTCTGCCCTAAATTCAAAATAGTTGCTTGAAGTCTTGAACTAAGAAAAACTTTAAAAAATTTCTATTTATTTACTGTTTAGTATTTACATTTGAAACTTATCTTTTTGTTGAAAACATTGAAAAAAATGTACAAAATTCCTATAAATCTGTTTTAGACGTTTGGTAGGTATTATTTTTAATTTTTAAATGATTTTTTGATTGATTAAAAATTAGAATAAATATTAAAATAAGAAAATGTATTTTACTCTTTTTTATTCCTATGATTCGCCTAAACTCATCTAGCTCATAGTTTGACCTCCAAACATCTCACGTATTATGTATTTTAGAATACAAACTATAGTATTCCGTTTATCATAGTATTCAATTCCTCTAATAATCAAATATTTATTGTTTAAAGATGAGGGCGTTTGGTGGGAATTGAAATTAGATTTTTTTTTTTTTTAATATATTGTGAGTAGAAGTTTTAAATGTGTGATTGAAAAGTTACGGGACTCATGAAAGATGTAATTAATATTGATTATTTGACTTTGACTTAGATTAAAATCGGATTTTAATTCAAACCAAACACGTTCTTAAGTTAAAAAAACCTTCGACTCAATTAACGATTTGGGTCCGAGAGTTCAAACTTTTTTGTTCTTTGCGCCCAAGCAATTATGGATTTTTTTTTAATCTTTTCACACACTTGATGTTACACTTCTTTTAACTCTCAACACAAAATTAGATTAAAAAGTGACTTATAATAATAACCTTTTTATGCAAGATAATCATAACATTTTACCTTGTAATGACAAATTTACCATTCTCTTTAAATAAATAAAAAGAAAAGAAGAAGAAAATAAATCATTAATTGCAATCATAGATTCAAAATTTTCAAAAAGTGCAAATGAATCATGTTGACATCTAAACTCCGATCGAATAAAAATAGTTCGCTAACCCCATCCCAGTTAAATATGAGTTCGGTCCTTACTCCCAGGTCGGACAATCCCGCCATTATCTCAGAAAAATATCATGATTATCCCCTGTCACATCACCTATCAATCAAATACACTTGCCACATGTGACATCACCACCGCCCGGAACAACCAATCCTAAGTCCTCAACCTCCAGCCCTCTTGCAGGTCATTATTACCTGGGGAAAACATTGACACATGGCTAACTGGCCTCATCGACCAATCACAAGAGAATCTGGCGACCCGAGTTCCGAGTTCAGTACTATTGTTGATTTGATGTAATGTCGACTGAAACTATGTATAAATAGTTTAATAGGACTCTTGTAAAGGGCAAGTGATTTCATACAACGACTGAAGGCATAATTACACTCTCTAAACATATTTTGTAGTCTTTTTTCAACAATAAATCGCTCTTTTTTTCTTAAAGTTGGCTTAAGATTAGCTTTACTAATTTTGACGTCAACAGTTTGGCGCTAGAAGGAGGGCCCTAATTGTGAAAAATAGTCTCATTCTCTCCACAAAATCTGAGAGCCATGAGTCGTAGCTCAAGTTCCAGAAATTCATTTCACACCCACCCTCATGAAACGAATACACCACCAAGTTCTCCACGACGGCAGGACCCTCAAATGACCGCCATGAGGAAAACCTGTACCAGCAATCAACGCAACTCCCCGGGAGTGCATAAGGCAAACGTATGAGAATCCGAGCTCATTCCACTAGACCCGCGGACCAGGATCGAAGGAGGAGAACCTGTCGAAGAACTAGAAGGAGTTCAAGTCTGTACCAATAACCCAACAAAGGAGCTCAAAGTCGGGCGCTAGCTGCAGCCATCTACCCGAAACGAAATTGTGGCCTTCCTTAGACAAAACCTTGATGTCTTCGCCTAGAATCACGGGGACATGAGAGGAATAGACCCCCACATCACATGCCACAAATTACAGGTGGATCCTTCAGTTCAGGCAAAGCAGCAAAAACGACGACCTCTGAACCCTGAAAGATATGAAGCACTCAATAAGGAGGTGCAAAAACTGTTGCATAACAGTTTCCACCTTAAGGCCAAATACTCGAAGTGGGTCTCAAATCCGGTCCTTGTGAAATAACACAACGGAGGTTGAAGGGTATGCATAGACTTCACCGACCTCAACAAAGCATGCCCAAAAGACTGTTTTCCTTTGCCAAGAATAGATCAAATGGTGGACGCCAATGTCGAACACGAACTACTCAGCTTCATGGATGCGGATTCCGGATATAACTAGATACCGATGTACGGCCCAGATCAAGAACATACCTCATTTGTAACTGACCGAGGTCTTTATTGCTACAGAGTAATGCCATTTGGTCTCAAAAACGTTGGTGCGACCTACCAACGACTAGTGAATTCCATGTTTTCCCAACAGATCGGAAAAACAATGGAAGTGTATGTTGACGATATGCTGGTCAAAAGCATCAAGGCCAAGGATCATTGTCAGCACCTGACCGAGATATTTGATATACTGAAGAAGTATGGAATGAAGTTAAACCCAAGGAAATGTGCTTTCGGGGTCAGCTCTGGAAGATTCCTAGGTTACATTGTGAACAACCGAGGAATCGAGGCAAATCTCGAAAAAATACAGGTTGTCATCCAAATGAGGCCTCCAACTAAACCTAGAGAAGTACAAAGTTTAACCGGAAGGATTGCCGCCCTCAGCCGGTTCGTCTCCAAGTCTACGGACCGTTGCAAACCTTTCTTTGACACATTAGAGGAGGAAAGAAGTTCGAATAGACCAAAAAATGCCAAGACGCCTTTAACGAGCTAAAGAGACAACTTTGCTTTCAAAACCTAAGGCTGGCGAGGTCCTGAAGCTTTATTTATCTGCTTCAGAACATGCCATTAGTGCGGTTCTAATCCTAGAAGAGAACGGTATTCAACACCCAGTCTATTACGTAAGCAAGGCGCTTCACGAAGTCGAGCTCAAATATTCACCTGTAGAGAAACTGGCATTCACCCTGCTGATGGCCGCGTGAAAACTAAGGCCATATTTTTTAGAACACCCCATTGAAGTCCTCACTAACTCTCCATTAAGGTAAACACTACAAAAACCTGACACTTCAGGTCGGATGGTAAAATGGGCAGTCAAGCTCGGACAATTCGACATAAAATACACGCTACGTTCCTCCATCAAGGGAAAAGCACTCGCCGACTTTGTCTCTGAGTTCTGCAACGTCCCAATCAAGGAACTACAAGAAGAAACCCCATGGAGACTTTATGTCGACAGTTCATCCACCGAAGAACGGTCTGGGGTAGGCGTCGTATTAATCAGCCCTGAACATCGCATATTCTGCGAAACCTTGCCATTTGACTTTAAAGCCTCAAACAATAAGGCAGAGTATGAAGCTCTCATTGCCTGCACAAGGATGGCCTCAGGGCTGTGGATCTCCGACTTGATCATACACAATGTCTCTCAACTAGTCGTAAATCAGGTCAACGGTGTATATATGGCGAAAGAAGAAAGAATGGACAACTATCTACAAGTTGTAAGAAAAGAACTTGAAAGGTTCAACACCACCGAAGTCAAGCAAATTTCCCGATCGCAAAACGGTCACGCTATGATGATAGCATCTCCGTGGAAAGAATATCCCTACCATCTATCGAGCTGGACGAAGTTGTCCATATGATGATAGACCCCAAACCAACCTGGCAGGATGAGAACGTCACCTACCTAAAAATCGGGAACTGTCCCGAAAATTTTGTAGAGGCTAGAAAGCTTCGAATCAGGTCGGTCAGGTATACACTCATTGACGATGTACTATACAAACGGGGATATTCTACACCTTTGTTAAGGTGTTTAAACAAAGAAGAAGCTTAGCATGCCCTGCAAAATGTTCACAAAGAAATATGAGGAAACCATTCAGGTGGGCTCTCACTAGCCTACAAGATCACACGACAAGGATACTTATGGCCTGCAATAAGACGTGATTCCCTTGAATTTTTCAAAAGATGCGACAAATGCCAGCGCCTTGCCCCCATCATAAACGCTACACCGCACAAGTTGAACCCAGTAACAACATCTTGGCCCTTTGCGAAATGCGGGGTCGACCTAATTGGATCTATGACCATTGGAAAAGGAGGTGTAAAATTCGTCATCGTCGCAATTGATTACTTCACCAAATGGGCCGAGGTAGAGCCACTTGCCAAGATCACCGAACAGAAAACAACCGACTTTTTATGAAAATCAATCATCTGTAAGTTTGACATGCCTCACTCCATTGTCACGGACAATGAAAAATAGTTCAACAACGCACGACTTTCAGATTTCTGTGAAGAGTTCGACATCAAGAAATATTTCTCAACGCCGAACCATCCGAAGGGAAACGGCCAAGTCGAAGCCATTAACAAAATTATTAAGCATACATTGAAAGCAAAACTCGACTTGTTTAAAGGAGGATGGCCCAATGAACTCCCCAGTGTGCTATGGTCTTATCACACTACTGCAAGGACTAGCACAGGAGAAACAACGTTCTCACTCGCATTCGGTATAGAGGCTGTGATCCCACTAGAAGTCAGCATTTCCTCACTGTGCTTAACTGATTAAAACGAAGAAAGGAACCACATGGCTCTTCGTACGAAACTCGACCTAACCGAGGAGAAAAGGAACAATGCCGAAATTAAAAATGCCGTTTACAAGTAGCGGAATGCCAAGTACTACAATCAAAAGTCTGAAAAAGAGAATTTGAAGTAGGATCCCTCGTATTATGGAAAATATTCCTCCCCACAAGAGAGGTAGGCAATGGATGCCTGGGCCCGAATTGGGAGGGCCCCTATCTGATAACGAAGGTCCTGCTAAAAGGGGGATATGAGCTGGAAGACTTGGAGGGTCGGCCCTTACTCCATCCTTAGAATGCCGAACACCTCAAACAATATTATCAATGAATGAGAAAAGTCTGTGACATATAAAGCCCACTTGTAATGTCAATCACACCAATGAAAATGGACTTCCTATTTTTGAACGTCTTGTTCAGAGTACTAAGGAATCTTACAAAATCCTGCTCCATACGCAGGTCGATCTAAGGTCGTAAGTGTTGCAACCCTTAGTGGACATTCCTCCTAAGGAATCTTACAAAGACCTACTCTATACGTGGCCCGATCTAAGGTCAGAAGTGTTGTGACCCTTAGTGAACATTCCTCCTAAGGAATTTTACAAAGTCCTGTTACTTACGCAGGCCGATCTAAGGCTGTGCATGTTACCCTTAGTGGACATTTCTCCTTAGGAATCTTACAACGCCCTACTCCATACGCAGGCCAATCTAAGGTTGTACATGTTACCCTTAGTGAACATTCCTCCTAAGGAATCTTACAAATCCTTGCTCCATATGCAGGCCGATCTAAGGTCGTAAGTACTGTGACCCTTAATGAACATTCCTCCTAAAGAATTTTACAAAGCCCTACTACATACGCAGACTGATCTAAGGTTGTACGTGTTACCCTTAGTGAACATTCCTCCTAAGGAATCTTACAAAGCTCTGCTACTTACGCAGGCCGATCTAAGGCTGTACGTGTTACCCTTAGTGGACATTCCTCCTAAGGAATCTTACAAAGCCCTGCTACATACGCAGATCGATCTAAGACTGTACGTGTTACCTTTAGCAGACATTCTTTCTAAGGAATCTTACAAAACCCTGCTCCATACGCATGTCGATCTAAGGTCGTAAGTGTTGCGACCCTTAGTGAACATTCCTCCTAAGAAATCTTTCAAAACCCTGCTACTTACGCAGGCCAATCTAAGGTTGTACATGTTACCCTTAGTAGACATTCTTCCTAAAGAATCTTATAAAGCCCTGCTACATACACAGGCGATCTAAGGTTGTACGTGTTACCCTTAGTGGACATTCCTCCTAAGGAATCTTACAAAACCCTGTTCCATACGCAGGCCGATCTAAGGTTGTAAGTGCTGCGACCCTTAGTAAACATTCCTCCTAAAGAATCTTACAAAGCCCTGCTACTTACGCAGGTCGATCTAAGGCTGTACGTGTTACCCTTAGTAAACATTCCTCCTAAAGAATCTTACAAAGTCCTGCTACTTACGCAGGCCGATCTAAGGCTGTACGTGTTACCCTTAGTGGACATTCTTCTTAAGGAATTTTACAAAGCCCTGCTATCTAAGGTCGTAAATGCTACGACCCTTAGCAGAAATTCCTATTTGGAAATTCTACGAAGCCTAGTAGCATGTGCAGGCCGATCTAGGTTCGCATGACTTACGAGTTCTGTCCCACACGCTGACTAGAAGACATTCCATCATTAAAAATTCACGAAATGATTAAATAAGCAATAAAATTTAGACCCCACAAAAAAAAAAGAAACCATGAAGTTTCATAAGCATTCAAAATCGAGTACGGCTCATCTTCGAGCACAAACAAGATATCTATAAAGTTTAACAAATTCATCACAAATCCAAAAAAATGTTTTAAGAAGAGCTAGGGATAGGGAGGTCTTCGCGAGGAGCGGCATCATCTTCATCAGCAGGAGAAATCCGAACCCCTGCCACTTCCGACAAACGCTGAAACTCTTCCTTCTGCTCTTCCACAGCCTCCTCAAGGAAATCCACGTCGAACCCTAGCCTCTCTCTACGAATGTGTTTTACTACTTCCTCCAGAGCCATGACGTAAGCATCCTAAGCAACAGCGTCAAACTCGAAGGACGACCTCTAAGTCTCCACTGCCCTCGCAGCCCTAGATTTAGCCTCCTCAGCTCTACGCATCGCCTTTCTTGCTCTCTCATTTGCCTCACATATCTTCTCCACAGCCTTCTCAGTCCGAACTCTTTCTTCCTCAGTCCTCTTCTTCTCAGCCTTAGCCCTGCGATCGGCCTCCTCCCTCATAACTCTAATCTCCCACATCCACTTCTCCTCCATCTCCAACCTCGAGTTCAGCTCAAACCCCATCGTGTTAAGCTTCTCCTCGTATTCTTTTTCCTTTATTGCAAACTAAACTCTCTCAACCTCTATGCTGTTATACAAATTCAAGGCCTAATCCTTGGCCTCCATCAGTTTGTCGAGCTTAGATTTCACCACGTTAAAATCCATAAGTTAAGCACCGCAAATATGTAAATCATCAAATAAAATGAAGTAAGGAAAATACCTTATCAGCTACGCCCGTCATGTACAGGATAGAGCGATGGCCGTGGAGGTGAGCAGCCACTAGGACCTCGCCTATGGACATCTCATTAAGGAAGTCATGCTCCCTTTCACCCCAACTCCTGGTAAGCAGGTTTGTAGAATCACGCAAAGGTGGGGGAAGTGCAGCAGTAACCTTCCTCGATGGAGATAGAGCTCGCAAGTAATCCAGGAAGATCTCTTAATGGTGGCCTAACAGACTATCCAGTGATGGCCTCTCTAAGTCTGAGCACCTCTCATGTACACTTGCCAAACTAGTCGAAGCGAAAGCAGGTGTCGCAGGAGGTGGCGATGTATGAGCTAGAGACGGTAAAGTGATGGCCACCAAAGGAGAAGAGCTCAACGCATGATCAACTTCAGGGACCCTTGGTGTGGCCGACGTACCACTACGGTTCCTCTTCAAAAGGATTTCATCCTCCACTTCCTCAGAACGGCTTTCATTCCGTTATGAGATGTCCCTCTTCTTGGCCTTCGCTGCCTTGTATCCCAACATTTCTGAATTGTGAGCTATAAACAAAAAAGTATGTCAGTACTCAACTCTAATAAATATCACCTCAATAAACCAATCAAAACCGACATGAACTGGTCGGAACCGATGTAGACGCTACGACGGTAGAAGGCCCCGACACCCTGGTTAGAATCAAGCTGGTCTGGAAAAGGTTGGAATTCGAGAGCAAAAATTTGTAAGATCTATGTTTCTTCGACAATGCATGAATTGCTTCCGCTCGCCTCTGAGTGTCTTTCTTTAGTATAGGCCTCTTATAATTTGCACAATAACATGATATCAATTAGAGCCGCTCGAAATACAATCTTGGTCAAAACACCAAGAGACAGTTACTTACATAACGAGTGATAAAGCGCTGGGACCACGTCGTCCCTATTCAACTCGACAGAATGAAACTGTCACTCCCTCAACACATAACCACTCTTCCTTCCATTTCTTAATCGAGGAGGGGGTGTCTAAAACCAGAGAACCTCCCGTCCTTGGCCTAACACTTGTGTACCACCAACCCGAGTTTTTCCCATCCTCCTTAAAAGTAAATAAAGAGTTGAACTGCTCAACCGTAAGCTCAGGGTTACCTAATCTATCCCACAGAATAAGCGTGGCAATCAAAGTCGGCCACCCATTTGGGCATAACTGGATCGGACTATGCCCCGAAGAAGACAAGAACTTACGGATAACCCTAGGAATAGGTAATCACAGCCCGACTTGAAGGATGACAGAATTCAATGCGACACATCCCATAGGGGGAGCGTCAGCACGGTCAGATGGTTCGGGGATTATCATAACTACCGAACTCAGAATATTATATTTTACCCTCCAACTAGCTAACATATCACCTGTAACTACCGACTTGTAAGAACCAGCCCCCCACTCCAACTGATCGTTCCCTTCACTACCCATAGGGGAACCCACCTCCTCGTCTACCATATCTCGCCCCATCCCCCCAGGACGGGCCAATGTAATGGGGTTAGCAACAGAAATAGGAACAAGAGTAAAAATCTCTCTACACCCTGAGGACAAACTAGAAGTAGAAGGGACGGATTCTTCCTGTTGATTTCCCTAGGATTGAACCCTCGACTTATCCGAACTTATAGAAAAGAATAAAACAAACGGACTAAGTGAAGAAGTGAAGGAATACCTGGGAACTCGAAGGACGATCTTACTCAAATAACAGATAGGACGTGCTCGGAATTCCTTGGTGCTTTGAGAGAAAACAATGTAAAGTAAAAAGACAAAATGAAAAGCCATTGAATATTTAAAAAGAAGGACTATAAAGGGTTTTAATCTGAGCCATTAGTTCAAAATAAAGGAGGGAAGATCTACGGTTGAAATGTCTCTTGGGCAAAACGACACAGCATCAGGAAACTTATCAAAGAAGCTATCTAAAAATGTCGTACAGCTCATCCCTACCCAGGCATGACACTTGGCATAATAATAATTACTTTTCTTGGAAAAAGAACCCGTCAAGTCAGAAGGTCAGCCCCCCTTATGGAAGAACTGACCTGGGGTAACTGTTGACATTTGAACTCCGATCTAATAAAAACAGTTCACTAACCCCACCTCAGTTAAATGTGAGTTCGGTCCTTACTCCCAAGTCGGACAATCCCGCCGTTATCTTGGAAAATATCATGATTACCCCCTGTCACATCAACTTATCAATTAAATACACTTGCCACAGGTGACATCATCACCACCCGAAACAATCAATCCAAAGTCCTCAACCTCCAGCCCCTTGCAGGTCATCATTACCTGAGGAAAATATTGATACATGGCCACCGGCCTCATCGATCAATCACAAGAGAATCCGGTGGCCTGAGTTTCAAGCTCGATACTGTTGTTGATTTGACTGATTTGATGTAATGTCGGCTGAAACTATGTATAAATAATTGAATATGACTCTTGTAAAGGGCAAGTGATTTCATACAACATCTCAAGACATAATTATACTCTCTAAACATATTTTGTGGTCTTTTTTCAACAATAAATCACCCTTTTTTCTTAAAGTTGACTTAAGATTAGCCTTACTAATTTTGACATCAACAAATCCCAATTAAAACAATTGGAAAATGAACGAAAAACATAATTAAAAAAAAAAGTCCCTTTCTTCACAAACAGTATTGTAGTTCAAAGCCTACCACCTTCATGATGTATTCTTAAGACAAATTTCCTCCTTTCTATGGTACTTAAAGATAGTTAACAATCATCTTTTAGGATAAATCGAATTTCATTTCTTATGAAAATAGTACAACAATCAGTAAAAGTTTAAACGAACTCAATATATTATTTTCGTACTCGAAAATAGTATCATAATTTAGAGAGGAAAGCGATATTCAATGCATGAATTATGGCATGCGATTTGTAAAATTTTATATTTTTTCTTGCAAAAAAAGTCATTCTATTTATAGATTTATTCATTGTCATTCGAATAATTTACAGCCTTTTCAAAACAATGGTGATTGCCTAGACAGCCTTTCAAACGAATAGAGATGTCTGTCGAGACTGAAAACAAGCATTTGTTACAATCGACCACATATGTCGATTACAGAATGTCGTAGACATCGATTACCAAAAACAAATGTTGATTAATCTAAAACATATTCTTAGAAATATCCAAAGATTGAAATTCAGAAGACCGTTAAAAATAATTTCATTAAGTATCCAAAAACTTAATTAATTATACTTTGACCTAGAAAATTTAAAAAAAAAAAAAATTCAAATAGATGGATGTGATGTTTGTCAAGTCATGTATTGTAAACCAAGTCGTAAAATACTTTGTACAAGTAACACGATTGCATTTTTAATCCGCCATGCAATTCAATGTTTCATAATCATTGAAAATCAGTGTTCTAAATAACACACCAATGCACACATTAGCGCGAGGCGAGGCTGAGGCGCCAAGCATTGGCGGTCAACGAACGCGAGGCGAGACTAAGGCGTCTAGGTGCATATTATTAGGTTTTTTTCTTTCTTTCTTTTTTACAATTATTTTAAGTTAAAACTTAGAATTATTAAATAATTTTTTTATTGATTAAAAATTTAAAATAATATTAAAATAAGAAAACACTTTTTAAACATTTTTTAAGCATTTGCCTGACCTAATCTCGCATTGCCTTTAATTTGGTATCAACGCATCACCACGCATTACATCTTTTAAAATGCTGTTCAAAATATCAGGACTCCAATCTAGAAAAAATCAGATTTTTGTTTTTTTCCTAAAAAGGAGGTGATCCAGTTCAGTGCGGCCACTTTATTACGACCTTACTCTACTTTGTCTACATTGAATTGTAAATTGTCTATATTAGGAAGAGTAGTCTCATTCAAAAATGATGGATCAACAGAAAAGGAAAGTGCAGTTTTAGCCTTTCACTCCACAGAAATTAGAATTGACATGTGAATTCCCAACTATACTATACCCAGTGTCCTGTCAAGGTAACTGTGATTAATGGCGATCTTAATTGATGTGTGAATCGATGTGCAGACCTTCAAATCTTGAGCAAATTGTTTTTTCAGTAGGTTAAAATGGAAAACTCTACAAGATACAGAATTTTTTTAACAGATTTGATACAGGACGACAACTGTCTTTCAGTACAAAACTTATTAAAAAAAAAATAATCTGTATTCACAGCATTGTTCAGGTTAAAATACTGCACTCGAGTTAGGTGGAACATAAAAATAGATCCAGTAGGAATTGATTTATTTTTTGGCCGTAACATGTATAGTTAATTCCCAACACATAATCTATTAGCATCTGTTTGACAACTATTATTTTCAAATTCTTTTTTCTGCATTCTCATTTTTAATCACATATTTATACAATTAAATATTTTGGACGTAAACCAAAAAAATTTCTCTATTTTTTACCAAACATTCTCCCAAAAAATATTATTTATAATTTTAATTTCCACAATTAATGGTTGGCAAACAGGAGCCTAGTGGGAAAAGGACTTAAAAATATTGAAATAAAGTAAAAGTGCTAAAAATATAATAGTATTTTGGATTTATTGCAGAAACACGTTTTCTATTTAC